>NC_080379.1:18683661-18829917 GCF_014773155.1 Arachis stenosperma
CTTATAGAAAACTAGTACATAGATGAGTAAATGACATAAAAATCCACTTCCGGGCCCACTTGGTGTGTGCTTGGGCTGAGCAATGAAGAAATTTCGTGTAGAGACTCTCCTTGGAGTTAAACGCCAGCTTTAGTGCCAGTTTGGGCGTTTAAACTCCCAATTAGGTGCCAGTTCCAGCGTTTAACGCTGGGATTTCTTGAGGTGACTTTGAACGCCGGTTTGGGCCATCAAATCTTGGGCAAAGTATGGACTATTATATATTGCTGGAAAGCCAGGATGTCTACTTTCCAACGCCGTTGAGAGCGCGCCAATTGGGCTTCTGTAGCTCCAGAAAATCCGCTTCGAGTGCAGGGAGGTCAGAATCCAACAGCATCTGCAGTCCTTTTGAGTCTCTGGATCAGATTTTGCTCAGGTCCCTCAATTTCAGCCAGAAAATACTGAAATCACAGAAAAAAACACACAAACTCATAGTAAAGTCCAGAAAAGTGAATTTTAACTAAAAACTAATAAAAATATACTAAAAACTAACTAGATCATATCAAAAGCATACTAAAAACAATGCCAAAAAGTATACAAATCATCCGCTCATCACAACACCAAACTTAAATTGTGCTTGTCCCCAAGCAACTGAAATCAAATAAGATAAAAGGAAGAGAATATGCAATGAATTCCAAAAACATCTGTGAAGATCAGTATAATTAGATGAGCGGGGCTTTTAACTTTTTGCCTCTGAACAGTTTTGGCATCTCAATCTATCCTTTGAAATTCAGAATGGTTGGCTTCTTTAGGAACTTAGAATCCAGATAGTGTTAATGATTCTCTAGTAAAGTTGATGATTCTTGAACTAGCTATTTATTGAGTCTTGGCTGTGGCCCAAAGCACTCTGTCTTTCCAGATTACCACCGGATACATACATGCCACAGACACAATTGGTGAACCTTTCAGATTGTGACTTAGCTTTGCTAAAGTCCCCAATTAGAGATGTCCAGGGTTCTTAAGCACACTCTTATTTTCCTTGGATCACAACTCTTATTATTTTTTTTCGTTTTCTCTCTTTCTTTTTTTTTTTTTTTGAATAGCAATGCTTTTCTTGCTTCAAATCATTTATTGATTTTTCAGATCCTCAATAACATGTCTCCTTTTTCATCATTCTTTCAAGAGCCAACATTCATGAACCACAAATTCAAGATACATATGCACTGTTTAAGCATACATTCAGAGAACAAAAATATGCCACCACATCAAAATAATTAAACTATTATAAAATTCAAAATTCATGCAATTCTTCCTTTTTCAATTAAGCACATTTTTAAGAAAGTGATGGATTCATAGGACATTCATAACTTTAAGGCATAGACACTAAGACACTAATGATCATAAGACACAAGCATGGATAACCATAAGCATAAAAATCGAAAAACAAAGGAATAAAGAACAAGGAAATCAAGGAATGGGTCCACCTCATGATGGCGGCTCTTCCTTGCTTTTGAAGGTCCTATGGAGTGCTTGAGCTCCTCAATGTCTCTTCCTTGCCTTTGTTGCTCCTCTCTCATGATTCTTTGTTCTTCTCTAATTTCATGGAGGAGAATGGAGTGTTCTTGGTGCTCCACCCTTAGTTGTCCCATATTGGAACTCAACTCTCCTAGGGAGGTGTTTAGTTGCCCCCAATAGTCTTGTGGAGGAAAATTCATCCCTTGAGGAATCTTAGGGATCTCATGATGAGTGGGATCTCTTGTGTACTCCATCCTTTTCTTAGTGATGGGCTTGTCCTCATCAATGGTGATGTCTCCCTCTATGTCAACTCCCACTGAATAACAGAGGTGACAAATAAGGTGAGGAAAGGCTAACCTTGCCAAGGTAGAGGTCTTGTCCGCCACCCTATAGAGTTCTTGGGCTATAACCTCATGAACCTCTATTTCTTCTCCAATCATGATGCTATGGATCATGATAGCCCGGTCTATGGTAACTTCGGACCGGTTGCTAGTGGGAATGATTGAGCGTTGTATGAACTCTAACCATCCTCTAGCCACGGGTTTGAGGTCATGCCTTCTCAATTGGACCGGCTTTCCTCTTGAATCTTGCTTCCATTGTGCGCCCTCTTCACATATGACTGTGAGGACATGGTCCAACCTTTGATCAAAGTTGACCCTTCTAGTGTAAGGATGCTCATCTCCTTGCATCATAGGCAAGTTGAACGCCACCCTCACACTTTCTGGACTAAAATCCAAGTATTTCCCCCGAACCATAGTAAGATAATTCTTTGGATCCGGGTTCACACTTTGGTCATGGTTCTTGGTGATCCATGCATTGGCATAGAACTCTTGAACCATCAAGATTCCGACTTGTTGAATGGGGTTGGTAAGTACTTCCAACCTCTTCTTCGGATCTCATGGCGGATCTCCGGATATTCACCCTTTTTGAGTGAAAAGGGGACTTCGGGGATCACCTTCTTCAAGGCCACAACTTCATAGAAGTGGTCTTGATGCACCCTTGAGAGGAATCTATCCATCTCCCATGACTCGGAGGTAGAAGCCTTTGCCTTCCCTTTCCTCTTTCTAGAGGTTTCTCCGGCCTTGGATGCCATAAATGGTTATGAAAAAGCAACGCTTTTACCACACCAAACTTAAATGTTTGCTCGTCCTCGAGCAAAAGAAGAAAGAAGAGAGTAGGAGAAGAAGAAAATGAGGAAGAGGGGGAAGGTGGTGTGTTCGGCCTAGAAGGGTAAGAAAGGGTGTTAGGTTGTGTGAAAATGAAGGGTTGAAGAAGGGTATATATAGGAGAGAGGGGGTGAATGGTTCGGCCATGGAGGGTGGGTTTGGGAGGGAAAGTGGTTTGAATTTGAAGGGTGAGGTTGGTGGGGATTTATGAAGGATGGATGTGAATGGTGAAGAGAAAGATGGGATTTGATAGGTGAGGGGTTTTTGGGGAAGAGGTGTTGAGGTGATTGGTGAGTGAGGGAAGAAGAGAGAGAATGATGGTGGGTCCTGTGGGGTCCACAGATCCTGTAGTGTCAAGGAAAAGGCATCCTTGCACCAAATGGCATCAAAATCCACGTTTTGAGCCTTTCTGGCGTTAAACGCCGGGCTGGTGCCCATTCCTGGCGTTTAACGCCAGGTTTTTACCCTTTACTGGCGTTTAACGCCAGTCTGGTGCCCCTTTCTGGCGTTAAACGCCCAGAATGGTGCCAGACTGGGCGTTAAACGCCCAACAGTTAGCATTACTGGCGTTTGAACGCCAGCTTCTTCTTCTCCAGGGTGTGCTGTTTTTCTTCCTGTTTTTCATTTTGTTTTTGCTTTTTTCATTGTTTTTGTGACTTCTTATGATCATCAACCTACAAAAAAGATAAATAACAAAAGAAAATAATTAATTATAAAACATTGGGTTGCCTCCCAACAAGCGCTTCTTTACTGTCATTAGCTTGACAGAGGACTCTCATGGAGCCTCAGAGTTGTTCAGAACCGTGTTGGAACCTCCCAACACCAAACTTAGAGTTTGAATGTGGGGGTTCAACACCAAACTTAGAGTTTGGTTGTGGCCTCCCAACACCAAACTTAGAGTTTGACTGTGGGGGCTCTGTTTGGCTCTGTTTTGAGAGAAGCTCTTTATGCTTCTTCTCCATGATGACAGAGGGATATCCTTGGGCCTTAAACCCAAGGATTCTTCATTCACTTGAATGATCACTCTCCTCTATCAACATCAATCACAGCCTTTGCTGTGGCTAGGAAGGGTCTGCCAAGGATGATGGATTCATCCATGCACTTCCCAGTCTCTAGGACTATGAAGTCAGTAGGAATGTAATGGTCTTCAATCTTCACCAAAACATTCTCTACAAGTCCATGAGCTTGTTTTCTTGAATTGTCTGCCATCTCTAATGAGATTCTTGCAGCTTGCACCTCAAAGATCCCTAATTTCTCCATTACAGAGAGGGGCATGAGGTTTACACTTGACCCTAAGTCACACAAGGCCTTCTTGAAGGTCATGGTGCCTATGGTACAAGGTATAGAAAACTTCCCAGGATCTTGCCTCTTTTGAGGCAATTGCTGCCTAGACAAGTTATCCAGTTCTTTGGTGAGCAAAGGGGGTTCATCCTCCCAAGTCTCATTTCCAAATAACTTGTCATTCAGCTTCATGATTGCTCCAAGGTATTTAGCAACTTGCTCTTCAGTGACATACTCATCCTCTTCAGAGGAAGAATACTCATCAAAGCTCATGAAAGGCAGTAGTAAGTCCAAGGGAATCTCTATGGTCTCAGTTTGAGCCTCAGATTCCCAGGTTCCTCATTGGGGAACTCATTGGAGGCCAGTGGACGTCCAGTGAGGCCTTCCTCAGTGGCGTTCACTGCCTCTTCTCCTCCCAGAATTCGGCCATATTTATGGCTTTGCACTCTCCTTTTGGATTTTCTTCAGTGTTACTTGGGAGAGTGCTTGGGGGAAGTTCAGTAATTTTCTTGCTCAGCTGACCCACTTGTCCTTCCAAATTCCTAATGGAGGATCTAGTTTCAGTCATGAAACTTTGAGTGGTTTTGATTAGATCAGAGACCATGGTTGCTAAGTCAGAGGTACTCTGCTTAGAGCTCTCTGTCTGTTGCTGAGAAGATGATGGAAAAGGTTTACCATTGTTAAACCTGTTTCTTCCACCATTATTATTGAAACCTTGTTGAGGTCTCTCTTGATTCTTCCATGAGAGATTTGGGTGATTTCTCCATGAAGAATTATAGGTGTTACCATAGGGTTCTCCTAGGTAATTTACCTCTTCCACTGAAGGGTTCTCAGGATCATAAGCTTCTTCCCTCAGATGAAGCTTCCTTAGTACTGCTTGGTGCATTTTGCATTCCAGACAGACTTTGAGAAATCAAATTGACTTGTTGAGTCAATATCTTGTTCTGAGCCAATATGGCATTCAGAGTGTCAATCTCAAGAACTCCTTTCTTCTGACTAGTCCCATTGTTCACAGGATTCCTTTCAGAAGTGTACATGAATTGGTTATTTGCAACCATTTCAATCAATTCTTGAGCTTCTGCAGGCGTCTTCTTCAGATGAAGAGATCCTCCAGCCGAGCTATCCAAAGACATCTTGGATAGTTCAGAGAGACCATCATAGAAAATACCTATGATGCTCCATTCAGAAAGCATGTCTGAGGGACATCTTCTGATTAATTGTTTGTATCTTTCCCAAGCTTCATAGAGGGATTCTCCATCCTTCTGTCTGAAGGTTTGGACTTCCACTCTAAGCTTACTCCATCTTTGTGGTGGAAAGAACTTTGCCAAGAAGGCATTGACTAGCTTTTCCCAAGAGTCCAGGCTTTCTTTAGGTTGAGAGTCCAACCATATTCTAGCTCTGTCTCTCACAGCAAAAGGGAATAGCATCAGTCTATAGACCTCAGGGTTAACCCCATTAGTCTTGACTGTGTCACAGATTTGCAAGAACTCAGCTAAGAACTGATGAAGATCTTCCATTGGAAGTCCATGAAACTTGCAATTCTGTTGCATTAGAGAAACTAATTGAGGCTTAAGCTCAAAGTTGTTTGCTCCAATGGCAGGGATAGAGATGCTTCTCCCATAAAAATCAGGAGTAGGTGCAGTAAAGTCACCCAGCACCTTCCTTGCATTGTTGGCATTGTTGTTGTTTTCGGCTGCCATGTGTTCTTCTTCCTTGAAGAATTCGGTCAGGTCCTCTAAAGAGAGTTGTGCCTTGGCTTCTCTTAGCTTTCGCTTCAAGGTCCTCTCAGGTTCAGGGTCAGCTTCAACAAGAATGCCTTTGTCTCTGCTCCTGCTCATATGAAAGAGAAGAGAAATAGAAAGTGTGGAATCCTCTATGTCACAGTATAGAGATTCCTTGAAATGTCAGAGGAAAAGAGAAATAGAAAGAAGAAGGAGAAGAAGAATTCGAACTTTAATTAGATAAGGTTCGAATTGTGCATTTAGAAGGAGTGGTACTCCATAAATAGAAGGATGTGGGAAGGAGGGAAGAGAATTTTCGAAAATTCATTAAAATATTTTGAAAACATTTTTGAAAAACATTAATGATTTTCGAAAATCAAAGTGGAAAAGAAATCAAGTGATTTTGAAAAAGATTTTAAAATTAGAAATTAAAAAGATTTGATTGAAAACTATTTTGAAAAAGATGTGGTTAAAAAGATTTAATTGAAAAGTTATGGTTTTAAAAAGATGTGATTGAGAAGATATGATTTGAAAACAATTTGAAAAGATATGATTTTAAAAATTAATGACTTGCCTAACAAGAAAAGATATGATTCAAACATAAAACCTTCCTCAACAGAAAAGGCAACAATTTTGAGATGTTCAATCAAATCATTAATTGTTAGTAAGTATCTTTTAAAAAGGAAAGAAATTGATTTTGAAAATATTTGATTGAAAAGATTTGATTTGAAAAAGATTTGATTTTGAAAAACTAAGAAAAAATTGATTTGAAAACAAAATCTTCCCCCTAGCACCATCCTGGCGTTAAACGCCCAGAATGGTATACATTCTGGCGTTTAACGCCCAAAATGCTACCTTTTTGGGCGTTAAACGCCCAACCAGGTACCCTGGCTGGCGTTTAAACGCCAGTCTGCCTTCTTCACTGGGCATTTTTGAATGCTCAGCTTTTTCTGTGTAATTCCTCTGCAGTATGTTCTGAATCTTCAATTCTTTGTATCATTGACTTGAAAAGACACAAATTAAAAATATTTTTGGATTTTTTTTTTTATAATCAAAATGCAAAATGAACTAATTAACAATGCATGCAAGACACCAAACTTAGCAGTTTGTATACTACTGACACTAACAATATGAGAATGCATATGAGACACACAAAATGCTTCAAGTCAATAGAATTCAAAGATCAGAACAAAGAAATATATGCATGGATTCGAAAATTATAACAAAAACATGCATTTGACACCAAACTTAGGATGAGACACTGAACTTAAGCAAGAAACATCAAATATTTTTGGTCTTTTTGATTTTGTAATTTTTTTGTGTTTTTCGAAAATTAAGTAGGAAAAGGTATCAAAATTCTTAATGAGAATTCCAGGAATCAGTGCAATGCTAGTCTAAGACTCCGGTCCAGGAATTAGACATGGCTTCACAGCCAGCCAAGCTTTCAAAGAAAGCTTCGGTCCAAAACACTAGACATGGCCAGAGGCCAGCCAAGCCTTAGCAAATCACTGCTCCAAAAGCAAGATTGATAAGAAATCAACAAGTTCTTGTGGTGATAAGTTGAAACCTCGGTCCAATGAGATTAGACATGGCTTCTCAGCCAGCCAGATTTCAACAAATCATCATGAAACTCTAGAATTCATCTTCAAGAATTTCGAAAAAAATAATACCTAATCTAAGCAACAAGATGAACCGTCAGTTGTCCAGCCTAAACAATCCCCGGCAACGGCGCCAAAAACTTGGTGCGCGAAATTGTGAACAATACTTTTTCACAACTCAAATAATCCCCGGTAATGGCTCCAAGAACTTGGTGGCTCAATACCATGGCATTACACAACTTCGCACAACTAACCAGCAAGTGCACTGGGTCGTCCAAGTAATAAACCTTACGTGAGTAAGGGTCGATCCCACGGAGATTGTTAGTATTGAAGCAAGCTATGGTCATCTTGTAAATCTTAGTCAGGCAAACTCAGATGTATATGGTGATGAACGAAAATAACATAAAAGATAAGGATAGAGATACTTATGTATATCATTGGTGTAAGAGCTTCAGACAAGTGTATGAAGATGCCTTCCCTTCCGTCTCTCTGCTTTCCTACTGTCTTCATCCAATCCTTTCTTACTCCTTTCCATGGCAAGCTCGTATAAGGTTTCACTGTTGTCAGCAGCTACCTCCCATCCGCGCAGTGAAAGCTAATGCACACACTCTGTCACAGTGCTGCCAATCACCGGTTTGGTTCCCTCCCCTACCGGAATAGAATAACTCTTTTGCGTCTGTCACTAACGCCCAGTAGGTTACAGGTTTGAAGCACGTCACAGTCATTCAATCATTGAATCCTACTCAGAATACCACAGACAAGGTTAGACCTTCCGGATTCTCTTGAATGCTGCCATCAGTTCTTGCCTATACCACGAAGACTCTGATCTCACGGAATGGTGGGCTCGTTTGTCAGGCGAGCACTCGGTTGTCAGGCGATCAACCATGCATCGTGCAATCAGGAATCCAAGAGATATTCACTAAGCCTCAGATGCTTGTAGAACAAGAATGGTTGTCAGTCACCTTGTTCATGGGTGAGAATGGTGATGGGCGTCAATCATCACCTTCATCATGTTGAAGAACAAGTGATATCTTGGATAAAGAACAAGCGGAATTGAATGGAAGAACAATAGTAATTGCATTAATACTCGAGGTACAGCAGAGCTCCACACCTTAATCTATGGTGTAGAAACTCCACCGTTGAAAATACATAAGCATAAGGTCTAGGCATGGCCGAATGGCCAGCCTCCCAATGATCTAAGATAGCATAAAACTCAAAGATAGCTACCAAGATGTCTTAATACAAAAAGGTCCTACTTATAGAAAACTAGTACATAGATGAGTAAATGACATAAAAATCCACTTCCGGGCCCACTTGGTGTGTGCTTGGACTGAGCAATGAAGAAATTTCGTGTAGAGACTCTCCTTGGAGTTAAACGCCAGCTTTAGTGCCAGTTTGGGCGTTTAACTCCCAATTAGGTGCCAGTTCCAGCGTTTAACGCTGGGATTTCTTGAGGTGACTTTGAACGCCGGTTTGGGCCATCAAATCTTGGGCAAAGTATGGACTATCATATATTGCTGGAAAGCTCAGGATGTCTACTTTCCAACGCCGTTGAGAGCGCGCCAATTGGGCTTCTGTAGCTCCAGAAAATCCGCTTCGAGTGCAGGGAGGTCAGAATCCAACAGCATCTGCAGTCCTTTTTGGTCTCTGGATCAGATTTTTGCTCAGGTCCCTCAATTTCAGCCAGAAAATACCTGAAATCACAGAAAAACACACAAACTCATAGTAAAGTCCAGAAAAGTGAATTTTAACTAAAAACTAATAAAAATATACTAAAAACTAACTAGATCATATCAAAAGCATACTAAAAACAATGCCAAAAAGTATACAAATCATCCGCTCATCAACCCTTCAATGGAAGAGGTGAATTACCTAGGAGAACCCTATGGAAACACCTATAATTCTTCATGGAGAAATCACCCAAATTTCTCATGGAAGAATCAAGAGAGACCTCAACAAGGTTTCAACAACAATAATGGTGGAAGAAACAGGTTTAGCAATGGCAAGCCTTTTCCATCATCTTCTCAGCAACAGACAGAGAATTCTAAGCAGAACCCCTCTGACTTAGCAACCATGGTCTCTGATCTAATCAAAACCACTCAAAGTTTCATGACTGAAACAAGGTCCTCCATTAGAAATTTGGAGGCACAAGTGGGACAGCTGAGCAAGAAAGTTACTGAACTCCCTCCAAGTACTCTTCCAAGCAACACAGAAGAAAATCCAAAAGGAGAGTGCAAGGCCATCAATATGGCCGAATTTGGAGAGGAAGGGGAGGAAGTGAACGCCACTGAGGAAGACCTCAATGGGCGTGCACTGACCTCCACTGAGTTTCCCAATGAGGAACCATGGGAATCTGAGGCTCAAAATGAGACCATAGAGATTCCATTGGACTTACTTCTGCCTTTCATAAGCTCTGATGAGTATTCTTCTTCTGAAGAGGATGAGTATATCACTGAAGAGCAAGTTGCTAAATACCTTGGAGCAATCATGAAGCTAAATGACAAGTTATTTGGAAATGAGACTTGGGAGAATGAACCTCCTTTGCTCACCAAAGAACTGGATGACTTGTCTAGGCAGAAATTACCTCAAAAGAGACAAGATCCTGGGAAGTTTTCCATACCTTGTACCATAGGCACCATGACCTTCAAGAAGGCTCTGTGTGACTTAGGATCAAGTGTAATCCTCATGCCTCTCTTTGTAATGGAGAAGCTAGGGATCTTTGAGGTGCAAGCTGCAAAAATCTCATTAGAGATGGCAGACAACTCAAGAAAACAAGCTTATGGACTTGTAGAGAATGTTTTGGTTAAGATTGAAGACCATTACATCCCTACTGATTTCATAGTCCTAGAGACTGGGAAGTGCATGGATGAAACCATCATCCTTGGCAGACCCTTCCTAGCCACAGCAAAGGCTGTGATTGATGTTGATGGAGGTGAACTGATCATTCAAGTGAATGAAGAATCCTTTGTGTTTAAGGCTCAAGGATATCCCTCTGTCACCATGGAGAGGAAGCATGAAGAGCTTCTCTCAAATCAGAGTCAAACAGAGCCCCCACAGTCAAACTCTAAGTTTGGTGTTGGGAGGCCACAACCAAACTCTAAGTTTGGTGTTGAACCCCCACATTCAAACTCTAAGTTTGGTGTTGGAAGGTTCAAACATTGCTCTGAGTATCTGTGAGGCTCCATGAGAGCCCTCTGTCAAGCTACTGACATTAAAGAAGCGCTTGTTGGGAGGCAACCCAATGATTATATTTTATCTATTTTCCTTTGTTATTTTATGTTTTTTTTTTGTAGGTTGATGATCATAAGAAGTCACAAAATCAATTGAAAAAGCAAAAACAGAATGAAAAACAGGAAGAAAAACAGCACACCCTGGAGGAAGATATTGCTGGCGTTTAAACGCCAGTGAGGTTAGCAGTTGGGCGTTTAACGCCCAGTCTGGCACCATTCTGGGCGTTTAACGCCAGAAAGGGGCACCACACTGGCGTTAAACGCCAGAAATGGGCAAGAACCTGGCGTTAAACGCCAGGAATGGGCACCAGCCCGGCGTTTAACGCCAGAAATGGCTCAAAACGTGATTTTGAATGCCATTTGGTGCAGGGATGACTTTTCCTTGACACCACAGGATCTGTGGACCCCACAGGATCCCCACCAACCCCACCACTCTCTCTATCTTCTTCACCCATTCACCAATCACCTCAATACCTCTTCCCCAAAAACCCTTCACCTATCAAATCCCATCTTTCTCTTCACCACTCACATCCATCCTTCATAAAACCCCACCTACCTCACCACTCAAATTCAAACCACTTTCCCTCCCAAACCCACCCATACATGGCCGAACCATCACCCCCACCTCTCCTATATAAACCCTTCTTCACCCCTTCATTTTCACGCAACCTAAACACCACTTCTCCCCCTCTTTAGCCGAACACAAAGCCACCCCCTTCTTCCTCATTTCTTCTTCTTCTACTCTCTTCTTTCTTCTTTTGCTCGAGGACGAGCAAACCTTTTAAGTTTGGTGTGGTAAAAGCATTGCTTTTTGTTTTTCCATAACCATTTATGGCATCCAAGGCCGGAGAAACCTCTAGAAAGAGGAAAGGGAAGGCAAAAAGCTTCCACCTCCGAGTCATGGGAGATGGATAGATTCATCTCAAGGGTGCATCAAGACCACTTCTATGAAGTTGTGGCCTTGAAGAAGGTGATCCCCGAGGTCCCCTTTTCACTCAAAAAGGGTGAATATCCGGAAATCTGCCATGAGATCCGAAGAAGAGGTTGGGAAGTTCTTACCAACCCCATTCAACAAGTTGGAATCTTAATGGTTCAAGAGTTCTATGCTAATGCATGGATCACCAAGAACCATGATCAAAGTGTGAACCCGGATCCAAAGAATTATCTTACTATGGTTCGGGGGAAATACTTGGATTTTAGTCCGGAAAATGTAAGGTTAGCATTCAACTTGCCTATGATGCAAGGAGATGAACATCCTTACACTAGAAGGGTCAACTTTGATCAAAGGTTGGACCAAGTCCTCACAGTCATATGTGAAGAGGGCGCACAATGGAAGAGAGATTCAAGAGGCAAGCCGGTTCAATTGAGAAGGCATGACCTCAAGCCCGTGGCTAGAGGATGGTTGGAGTTCATCCAACGCTCCATCATTCCCACTAGCAACCGGTCCAAAGTTACTCTAGACCAGGCCATCATGATCCATAGCATCATGATTGGAGAAGAAGTGGAAGTTCATGAGGTTATAGCCCAAGAACTCTATAAGGTAGCGGATAAGTCCTCTACCTTAGCAAGGTTAGCCTTTCCTCACCTCATTTGTCACCTCTGTTATTCAGTTGGAGTTGACATAGAGGGAGACATCCCCATTGATGAGGACAAGCCCATCACTAAGAAAAGGATGGAGCAAACAAGAGACCCCTCTCATCATGAGACCCCTGAGATACCTCAAGGGATGCACTTTCCTCCACAAGACTATTGGGAGCAACTTAACACCTCCCTAGGAGAATTGAGTTCCAACATGGGACAACTGAGGGTGGAGCATCAAGAACACTCCATCATCCTCCATGAAATTAGAGAAGATCAAAGAATCATGAGAGAGGAGCAACAAAGACAAGGAAGAGACATTGAGGAGCTCAAGCACTCCATAAGACCTTCAAGAGGAAGAACAAGCCGCCATCACTAAGGTGGACCCGTTCTTTAATCTCCTTGTTCTTTATTTTTCTGTTTTTTTTTTTCGAAAATTGTGCTTTATGTTTGTCCATGTTTGTGTCTTATGATCATTAGTGTCTTAGTGTCTATGCCTTAAAGTTATGAATATGAATCCATCACCTTTCTTAAATGAAAACTGTTTTTATTACAAAAGAACAAGAAGTACAGGATTTCGAATTCATCTTTAAAACTAGCTTAATTAGTTTGATGTGGTGACAATACTTTTTGTTTTCTGAATGTATGCTTGAACAGTGCATATGTCTTTTGAATTTGTGGTTCATGAATGTTAAAGTTGTTGGCTCTTGAAAGAATGATGAAAAAGGAGACATGTTACTGAGGATCTGAAAAATCATAAAAATGATTCTTGAAGCAAGAAAAAGCAGTGAATACAAAAAAAAAAGAAAAGAGAGAGAGAGACGAAAAAAAAAAGCGAAAAAGAAAGAAATAAAGTTATGATCCAAGGCAAAAAGAGTGTGCTTAAGAACCCTGGACACCTCTAATTGGGGACTCTAGCAAAGCTGAGTCATAATCTGAAAAGGTTCACCCAATTATGTGTCTATGGCATGTATGTATCCGGTGGTAATACTGGAAGACAGAATGCTTTGGGCCACGGCCAAGACTCAATAAGTAGCTGTGTTCAAGAATCATCATACTTAACTAGGAGAATCAATAACACTATCCAGATTCTGAGTTCCTAAAGAAGCCAATCATTCTGAATTTCAAAGGATAAAGTGAGATGCCAAAACTATTCGGAGGCAAAAAGCTACTAGTCCCGCTCATCTAATTTGGAGCTTAGTTTCATTGATAATTTGGAGTCTATAGTATATTCTCTTCTTTTTATCTTATTTGATTTTCAGTTGCTTGGAGACAAGCAACAATTTAAGTTTGGTGTTGTGATGAGCGGATAATTTGTACCCTTTTTGGCATTGTTTTTAGTATGTTTTTGGTAGTTTTAGTTGAGTTCTTAGTATATTTTTATTAGTTTTTAGTTAAAATTCACTTTTCTGGACTTTACTATGAGTTTGTGTGTTTTTCTGTGATTTCAGGTATTTTCTGGCTGAAATTGAGGGACCTGAGCAAAAATCTGATTCAGAGACTGAAAAGGACTGCAGATGCTGTTGGATTCTGACCTCCCTGCACTCGAAGTGGATTTTCTGGAGCTACAGAAGCCCAATTGGCGCGCTCTCAACGGCGTTGGAAAGTAGACATCCTGGGCTTTCCAGCAATATATGATAGTCTATACTTTGCCCAAGATTTGATGGCCCAAACTGGCGTTCAAAGTCACCCTCAGGAATTCCAGCGTTAAACGCCGGAACTAGCACAAGAATGGGAGTTAAACGCCCAAACTGGCACCAAAGCTAGCGTTTAACTCCAAGGAGAGTCTCTACACGAAAATGCTTCATTGCTCAGCCCAAGCACACACCAAGTGGGCCCGGAAGTGGATTTTTATGTCATTTACTCATCTTTGTACACCTTAGGCTATTAGTTTTCTATAAGTAGGACCTTTTACTATTGTATTAGACATCTTGGTAGCTATCTTTGAGTCTCATGCTATCTTAGATCATTTGGGAGGCTGGCCATTCGGCCATGCCTAGACCTTGTTCTTATGTATTTTCAACGGTGGAGTTTCTACACACCATAGATTAAGGTGTGGAGCTCTGCTGTACCTCGAGTATTAATGCAATTACTATTGTTCTTCTATTCAATTCCGCTTGTTCTTTGTCCAAGATATCACTTGTTATTCAACTTGATGAATGTGATGATCCGTGACACTCATCATCATTCTCACCCATGAACAAAGTGACTGACAACCACTCTTGTTCTACAAGCAACAAGGCTCTAGTGTTTATCTCTTGGATTCCTGATACACGATGCATGGTTGATCGCCTGACAACCGAGTGCTCGCCTGACAAACGAGCCAGCCATTCCGTGAGATCAAAGTCTTCGTGGTATAGGCGAGAACTGATGGCGGCATTCAAGAGAATCCGGAAGGTCTAACCTTGTCTGTGGTATTCTGAGTAGGATTCAATGATTGAATGACTGTGACGTGCTTCAAACTCCTAGCAGGCGGGGCGTTAGTGACAGACGCAAAAGAATCACTGGATTCTATTCCGGCCTGACCGAGAACCGACAGCTGATTAGCCATATGCTGTGACAGAGCATAGGAACATTTTCACTGAGAGGATGGAAGGTAGCCACTGACAACGGTGAAACCCTTGCATAAGCTTGCCATGGAAAGGAGTAAGAAGGATTGGATGAAGACAGTAGGAAAGCAGAGAGACGGAAGGGAAGGCATCTTCATACGCTTATCTGAAGCTCTTGCCAATGATATACATAAGTATCACTATCTTTATCTTTATGTTTTATTCATCATCTATGCCCATTTGAGTCTGCCTGACTAAGATTTACAAGGTGACCATAGCTTGCTTCATAGCAACAATCTCCGTGGGATCGACCCTTACTCGCGTAAGGTTTATTACTTGGATGACCCAGTGCACTTGCTGGTTAGTTGTGCGAAGTTGTGTTTATGCCATGGTATTGAGCACCAAGTCTTTGGAGCCATTACTAGGGATTGTTTTGAGTTGTAGTGATCACAATTTCGTGCACCAGGTTTACAGAAGTAAGTAATTGATGCAGAAATCCACTTCCAGGGCCCACTTGGTGTGTGCTTGGGCTGAGCTTGAGCTTTACACGTGCAGAGGCTTCTTTTGAAGTTGAACGTCAAGTTGTAACGTGTTTTTGGCGTTCAACTCTGGTTCGTGACGTGTTTCTGGCATTTGACTCCAGAATGCAGCATGGAACTGGCGTTGAGTGCCAATTTACGTCATCTAATCTCGAATAAAGCATGGATGATTATATATTGCTGGAAAGATCTAGATGTCTACTTTCCAACGCCGTTAAGAGTGCACCATTTGGAGTTCTGTAGCTTCAGAAAATCCATTTTGAGTGCAGGGAGGTCAGAATCCAATAGCATCAGCAGTCCTTTGTCAGCCTTTTATTAGAGTTTTGCTCAGGTCCCTCAATTTTAGCCAGAAATTACCTGAAATCACAGAAAAATACACAAACTCATAGTAAAATCCAGAAATGTGAATTTAGCATAAAAACTAATGAAAACATCCCTAAAAGTAGCTAGATCCTACTAAAAACTACCTAAAAACAATGCCAAAAAGCGTATAAATTATCTGCTCATCAGAAGCCAACTCCCAACTTCAAAGGGAAGAACTCGACCTACTTCTGGAAGTCCAAGAAAGAGCTCGGATTAGGGAAGAAGCATTAAAATGTCAAATGGCTTCGAGATACAATCTAAAGGTAGTGCAGCGAGTTTTTGCTGAGAACGACCTCATCCTAATCAGAAATGATATCGAAACAACCCGACCTGGAGAAGGAGAGCTGGCAGCTGGAAAGGACCCTACCGAGTCATAGAAGTACTGGGAAAGGACTACTACAGACTGAGCGAACTCGATGGGCGAGAGCTTCCTAGGTCATGGCACGCCTGCAACTTAAAGAAGGTACTACAGTTAGGGATGATAAAGGATCTTAGGATAAGGCACATTCTTTTTCCTAACAAGGTTTTTTAATGAGGCGCCAAGCCAAGACCTACAAATTACCCGACTTAGAGGATAAAACTCCCGCATGTATATATTTGCATTTTATTTTAAATAAAATCTGTTTAGATCTTCTACAAATCCTCAAGCCGCATTAATTTGAAACATTCATCGTCCGATTATAAAGCTACAGATCGGGAGAAAGTGAAAATCAAATTCACTACACGATCACGATAAAGACCAACAGAGATGAAAACCAAATTCATTAAAAGGTCGACCAAACGAGGATTAAACCCAATTTCCACATAATCGGTAAAGATGAAAACAGAATAATGTAAGAAGTTATCGAAAGTGATCCATAAAAAGGACCTGACGAGGTCTTAATAAAATGGATTGCTAAAAAAATAACTTAAAGACTGGATGACGTAAAGAAGTCAGACCAGTCGCAATAACCAAAGTTATAAGTAAATCCCTGGAAAGAGGTCTGGTCAACCCTATAAAAGAGGATTACTATAACTTAAAAGGGGTCGGTGTGATAAAGTCGGCCCAAAACATAAAAGTTATAAAAGTAATCCCTGAAAGAGACCTGAACAAGGTCCAAGAAAGAGGATTACAAAAATAACTTGGAAAGGCCCGACATGATGAAGTCGGCCCAAAACATAAAATTTATAAAATTAATCCCTGAAAGAGACCTGAACAAAGTCCAAGAAAGAGGATTACAAAAATAACTTAGAAGGGCCCGACATGATAAAGTCAGCCCAAAACACAAGGTTTCGAAAGTAATCCCTAAAAGAGACCTAAACAAAGGTCCAAAAAAGAGGATTACTAACAACAACCTGGACAAAACCAACATGGCAAAATCGACCTCTCGAAAACCTTAATAGACCTGAACAAGGTCCAAACAAAACAAATTACTAAAAATAACATCAGGCAAAGGCTCGAGGGAATCAAGCCAATCCAAAGAGGTCAGACAACGAAAGTTCCAACACTCCCAAAACCTAGGAAGGTACCAAAATGAATGCAGACAGATATGTTACGAAAAACACAAAGTTATAATAATAACAAACTCAAAGGGCTATCAAAACCAGCCCCAAGAGCTTGGGAATTACTTTGTTTTTCAAAATAAAGTTGCTAAACAAGCAACTAGAAATGTTGCAAAAGTCAGTACCACCATTTACAAAATATAAAGAGTTCAAAAAGCCCACAAGCCGGGCTGTCCACACAAACATCCAGAAAATTCATTAAGAATCCAAAGGCTTCTCGGCAGCATCAACATGGGGTGAGGGAGGGCGAGTCTGAAGAGGAACAGCGTCCACTGTCCCATCATCCCGGATTAAGATTTGACAATCAGGTTCCAACTCAGAATGACCGACTTCAGGAACTAAAGAAGTCGGCACCAGAGGGGCTTTGGTAGCAGGCATAGAGGGAGGTTCAACATCATCATCTTCGTCAGGGACAATCTTGCCATCCTTCACAACATTATCCAGGCTGAAGAGAGTAAGGTCGACCTCGAGGGCAAGAACCCAAACCTGCTCCTTCAGGCTCTCATAAGCAGCAGTTGCGCTGCCCACAAGGTGACCCTGGAGATCGGCATAATCAGCTTGGGCTGACTCCAACTCCCCCCTGAGACGCATCACTTCCCTATAGGTCGTGACATAGCTATCCTTGTGCCTCAACGCCGTGTCTTCAGCCAACTGCACAGAAGCTGCCAAGGCAACGGAACTAGCCTTTTCACTCTCCAACTCCTTCTCCAGCTTGGTCACTTTCACTTGGAGCTCCTCCTTCAAACCCTTCATTCTATCAAACTCCCGCTTAGCCTCCTCCATAAAGGCCTTGGTAGCATGAAGGAGAAGATTTTGGGCAATACGGTATAGGGTAGCTCCCATATGTGCCATCTTGATGCTACTCCGAGTTATAAAATCTAAGTGATGAAGGAGAGAAACATCATCCATAGAGAGGGAACCATAAGGACCGATCTGCTGGTCGACAAATCCAATAGGGTCAAAATCAAGCGCATCCAGATTGAAGGGTTTAACGGTCCAAGGTCTTTTGGAAGGAGGAACGGCCGTAGAAGAAGCCACAGCAGCACTAGAAGACTGCGGAGGATCCACTAAATGAACTCGAGGAGTAGGGATCATTCTCCTTGGGCCAGGAGAGCTCGGCACAGACGGCTTCAACGAGACTTGAGAGGACCCTTCCCCATTCGCTCGGGTCGAGATGTTCTAAGCTGCATTAGCCTTTCTCGCCTTTTTGAAAGCCTTCATCGCGTCATTATTCTTGGCCGTCTCTGAAAAATGAAAACCAACAGTTTTACAAACCAGGAAAAAAGGAGAAAGCAAAGTAAAAACAAGAAACAAAATATATCAAGTAATACCCAAAGCAGTTCGAACAAGGGATGGGTCCCCCAAAGATTTTTTAGTATCCATATGAAAAGGTTCCCCCCAAATATCCTCCAAGACATTCACAAAGGCCTGCTCAACCTCGTCCAACATCTCCCAAGTATACCGGAATACCACTACGTTCCTTTGCCACTCTAAAGGAAAGCAGGGTTCGTTATTTTCGTCCAGAAAGAAAAGCCGGGCTCCCTCAACAGCCCGGACCTTAAAGAAGTAATTCTTAAAATTTCAGAAAGACTCTTCATACATAGAAAAAACCTTATGCCCTTGGGCAGACCTAAAAGAAATCCAAGAAGCCTTCTTCTTGGTAGTCCCAGGCTTGGTCAACACGAAAAGATACAACAAGAGAGTTTGAGAAAGTGTAACAGCAAATTCTTGACAAACCGGCTGAAAAATCTTGATAAAGCCCCAAGAATTCGGATGAAGCTGAGAGGGGGCTACGTTACAGGACCATAACAGGTCAGTTTCAAAAGAAGTAAAAGGAAAGGTGATGTTCATTTGGCTGAAAAAGAAGTCATAGGCATAGAAAAAGGGACGCCCCCCCCCCCCGAGTCAGGACAGGAAAGCAAACTCTATCATCAGAATCAGGTGCCACTAACTCATAATTGTTCTCCTGATCCTCACTGCTACAAATACGATGATGTCTTCTAAACGCTACACAAAATTCAGAATTGGCTAAAGAAACACACAGCAATACAAGGGAGTCCAGCCAATCGGATATCCCCTCAGGAACCTTAGAAGACGCCTCGACAATATTTTTGCGAGAAGACATGGCCAACTAGTCCTACAAACAAGAAAAGAAGATTGGATTACTAAAAAAACATCTCGGATGAAATCAAAACAACTCGGACAACATAATCCAGCGTAGTACATGCAACAAAAGGAAACCCTAGGACCCACACCAAAAAGATCCAGGGGCATCCTTTGGAGGCAGTTAACAGAACAAGGACTCAGAAAAACCTACAAGACTAACACCCCAATAAAACTCTCAGCAAAGACAAAGAAAAGCCCTCTCTCAAAAAGTGACATCCCGAGAAGAAAAGAAAGACATTACCTCAAAAAGCTACAAATCAAATAAGTCATCAAAATAACTACCTCCCAAATTTGCAATCTCAGCTTATCAGCAAACGGAACTACCAAGCAGCAAAATGTATTCATCAAAGGCGCCACCTTTTTCAGAGAAATAAATCCCCCCCCCCAAACAGGCAACTGACACAAAATCAAAAATGAGCCATCAAAAAATCGTTACTTTCTAAGGTTCGTCAGCAAAGTTACTATTCATACCCAAAGTCATCATAGTTACCAACATGGCGAAAAGACGTCAAAGGAACAATCTTTCCAGGAAAGTAAAAGCCCCAGTAACAACATGCATCACAGCAAAATTAAAACTTTACCAAAAATCGGATGCAAAGCAACGAATGAAGTAAAAAAGCAGAAAGAAGAACCAACCTGGAAAAAGCAGAAAGCTTCGACGAAGTTGAAGGTAGAAGATGGAATTAGGAGTCGCCCTTTCACAATAAGGAAAGCACTAATAATCACCAAGCAACATCGCAGGAAGAAATACGAAAACTGCAAACTTCAGAAAACAGAAAGAGAGAAAGAAAAGGAAAGTTACGAAGAAGAGAAACCATTTTTTAAGCGTGAAATTCAAAAACAGAGAGACTAAGAGAAATGGGGCAATTAAAAACCAATTAATAAGGGTATTAAACCCTTGCACATTCCCAAGTCTACGAGTGCTAAATGCAAAAATGCGCTTTTAAGAATAAGCAAAAGAAAAATGTCCATATTAAAAAAGGAGAACCCTTGCAAAGAAGAAATCGACAAAATGCTCGAGTTCGACTTCACCATAAAAGGATCGAAGTCCTAAAACTGAAGACTCGACCTCAAAACAGAAGACCGAGCTCGAGCAGGGTCACTGTTCATACCTTGGGTCGAGCTGTCCAACCCGGGATGCTCTAGTGACAAGTCGACCGACCTCTTCAGGTCAGGACAATCCGACCTCTTCTCAAAGAGCTCGGTCAAATCACCAGGAAAGCCCAAAAAGGGCCCAAACGGAGGACCACGCCCCAAATGCTAAGGCAGCCCAAAGCCTACAGAGAGAAGGGCGGTTCCTTTGAAGATAAGATGACCTCACTTGAAGATAAGATAAAGATAAGATAACTAACTTATCTTATATAAAAAGGTCACTCCACACTTCTATAAATACACTTGAGCACCCAGGTATAACTCATACTCTGATTCTACTGAAAACCTGTTTAATCCCTTGCTAACTTAAGCATCGGAGTCCCTTGCAGGTACCACCACCCTCCGGAGACAAAGGATCAGCAGCATTGGCAGTCCAACAAGTCGGACTCGGCAGCTCCGACCACCACCTATACGCCGGACACGTCATCTCTGACCAGCATAGAAGATCTCGACCGAGATCGACCTACAGTTTCAGGTAACCCTCGGATCAGGGACCGACTTGACTGGCATTATCTACTTCGCCTTCGATTCTTCAAACACCTTATCTCCTTCCTATTCTTTCTTTTGAGGTGATTTACTTCCTTTAGCCAACTCTGGATATGGCTCTTGTATATTGGCACAAGCATTTTGTGTTTGTGCCACATCCCTTGGAATGAAGGGGGGTTCTTTTAGGTAAACCGCATTGATACCTACCTCAACCAATACCCCTTTTGCTTGCTTCTTGTCTAGAACCTCTTCTTTTTGGGTTTTAGCTCGATTTCCAAAATCACCTCTAGGAATACTGAAATTATAGTTCCTTGAGTAGTTTGGAGCATTGTTTTGTACCCAATTGTTGTTCGATACATTGGATGGAGAAACCCTAGTTCGACTCGATAACCCCTGGAGTAATTGGTCGACTGTTACCATCGTGCACATGTGCTGTTTAACAGGAATAGCCACAACCTCTCGACCTTTAATCCCTGTTTCAGTTGAGCTTATCTCAATTCTTCTTATTGGACACACTCTCTACTCTTTTTATAAGAGTCGAAAGCTTTACCCGCTAAGGTGTCAAATAGGGCACTACAACATGGGTATATAGAAGGTCTTCCCATGCTTTTGGATAGATAGACCTTTCTGCTTCTTATATGTCTAGTTCGAATAGTTCATATTTTTTTATAGGTTCGACAAAAGCCATGTTTATTTACTGGGAATGTCATTTCTTCTGTTTCAGCAAAATTTGAAGCGACCTGGAAGGGATCAGAGTCTACCTTCATTTTAGGCTTATCAGCAAGCTTATGTCAACCTTCATCAATAGCCTTTTGTATCAAGTCCCTGAAATGAACACAATTGTTAGTATAATATCCAAAAACTTGATAAACTTTGCAAACAAAATTATTTCTCATTTCTAAAATAGACGGCATTCTTTTCCCTTCAGGGAGTACAAGTTGTTTATCTTTTAGTAACATGACGAAGATTTGTTCAGCTTTTGTTAAATCAAAGGAATAATTCTTTCCCCCTGACAAAAGAGTTTTATCCTTTGTTGGATTAAGAGACTAACACACATAAGGAGGTCCATCTTTTAATAACACAACAAAATTAGATTCACTATTCGATTTTTTCTCACTCATGCAATCGACGTAATTAACCTTTTTATTAAAAAAAGTTTTATTTTATTTGACTCTTGTTCTTCTTTTTCTTTATTTAATTTTTTGATTTGTTGAATTTTATCAGCCAACTGGGCTAAGTCGAGAAATTTTTAGTTCATAATTTCTTTCGAATGTTAAACCAAAGCCCATTGATAGTCATTTTAACTATTTTCGATTCTGGAATAGGTGTAAAACATTTATTTCTCATCTTTTTGAACCTGATGAGATAATCATCGATTGACTTAGATTTTTTTTCTCTTTACTGTAAATAGATCTGACAATGTTACTTTCATTTTTCCTATAAATAATTGATCATGGAAACTTATTTTTAGATGAACCCAACTAAGAATCGAATTTGGTTGCAAATTTGAAAATCAAGTGAAAGCATTCTTTGTTAGAGAAGAGGAAAAAATCTCATTTTTAAATATTCATTATTAACCAATTCACCTATTTCGACCGAAGAACGAGAAATATGCTCTACGGTCGATTCTCCATTTTTTCTTGCAAACTTCGTAAGGAATTTAGGAGTTTTGACCCCTCTTGGGAGTTTGGCTTGCAGAACATAATCGGGGAAAGGAGATATGAAATAAGGTTGATTAGTTACCATAATCTTCAATCTAGCTCTATTCAGGATTTGCTTGACTACTTGAGTTATATTTTACCCGTAAGCTTGAGCAGCATTATTTGCTCTAACTTCGTTCAATACCTTATTTGGATCATCCCCCCTATTTAACATGATAGGAAGGTTATTAATGTGAACTCTCCCAAAAGGTTGGGCTAGTGGTCAATTAATTTCTCCCACAATATCATCATCGCATCAAGCGACTTATTCTATTCGAGCATTGTCATTTTCTAACATTGAATTTAATACTGTAGCAGTTGTTGTGTCAACATGTTGACTATATCATAATGACTTTCCTTGATTTGTCGTCTAAATATAGCCAAAGATTCAACTGTATTAGGTGAAGATGTCCTTACAAAAATCTACCTCGACATTTAAGAAAATATTGAATTACGAGTTCCTCCTATCGACACTCTAGGGGCTCCTAGGCCCTGTATCAAAATGACATTCGACATTGCAGGAATTGATTGTCGCATGAGTATAGATCCCAAATACAAAGGGTTATTTATTAATGATTGATAGGCATTATATTTTGCTATGTAAAGTATTGATTGTGTATATCCATCGAAGGATAACCCAAAAGAGGTATCAGGTTGTACAAAGGATTATTTCTTATAGTATTTATACTTCCAGTATATATAACACTAGAATTTTTTAAAGGTGGTGAATAATTTAAAGGTAATCCATATTGAGACCATGTGACAAGAATGGCCATCAGAATGTCCTCTGTCGACTGTTGACTCGAAAGACTAGTCGAAGGGACTACCTCTATTTCAGGACTTCTAGTGAAATTTTTACTATCACTGTTTGACATACCCATCGACGTTGAAGTTCTATCTATCATAATCAATCTACCACCGTAATCACATACACCACTCGATACGAATTTAACTCAAGGTCCTACTGGACGTGCCAATTTGTTTCACTCATTTTTTGGTCAACATTGATCGGTGATGTCGAAACGAGCTTGTATCAAGATCTTAAGTATCTGAGAGCAGATACGACTCCTCTGAAAAAGAGTGAGTTCGACCCGGAAATTACTTAGTTATTGTCGAAACAATTTATGTTATAATATTGCTAGTGGCAAACTGATGATGAACGACAAAGGAATAAATAATTAAATATAAAAGATGATGAAAGTGTAAAATGTTGATTAAAACAAAGCAATAAAAAAATATAAAGAAAATAAATGACAATGAATCAAATAAGCAAAAGAAAATAAATTAAAAATTGACTTCTAACACTCACATGCACTTACACAGTTACACTCTATGTTCTTCCTTTGCATCGCCGAAACTAGGAATTTTATGAGTTTATAATATAATGTTCTTCAGTAAAGTCCCGAACTCTTTCTTAATTTCTATTATTTATAGACCATGAATTTGACTGATCCTGGAGCATGTCATCTATGATTCCACTTTTTTCTTTTTCTCAACCACGACCTTGCCTTAATCATGAAGAACTTTATCTCCAAGTTTTGACAATCATGTCTCCCTAGGTCTCTAAGTACTAGCTTGTTCCTCAATTTTTGTTCTCATGTTTCCATTTTCAGCTTGAAGGTCGGATTAAACTTTTGATACTTCGAATGAGATCACCAATTACCTTCCGATTTTGATATTTTTATACCTTTTTCCATCGATTTTATTTTGTCTAATTTCGTTTCTGTCATTTTCAATTTATGTTCTTGAACTTATTAACTTGTTAATTTTGATAAATTGTTGTTGTTGAAACACTGTTTCAATGGTCGAAGTTACTAATAGTCTAAAAAATCTATTTTTTATATCAACAGACCTATTTTACTGTTAATACTCAAATTAAATATGGGGTAAAATACTCAAATAAACTAAAACCATGTAAATATTAGGTGAATCACTCAAAGACAAAAACGTTACCTAGATGTCCCATGCATGTAACTATATAAATCTAATTAGGTAAATTCAATTTCAAATTATGATAGCAAATCGAATTGGAGCGTATCAATTTACATTATCGAATGAGCTTGTATCAATTTACTGCTTCCTATTAGTCACCTAATAAATCAAATGGGATTGTTTTAATTTACATGTAATGGGTTAATAATGAATAAATCCAATCCACAAAGTTCGGTTTACCATGTATTTATCAACATGTATAAATGGATTTACATTAATTCGATTTATTATGGTACAAATGTATATACATAAGAGTTGAAATTAATTTATGTTTGGCAATTTTATACTAAAATTAATTTTAATAACATAAATATTATTTGGATAATATTAATTAAATTACTTTTAGATAGATAATTACTAAAAAATATGATATTAAATTATAATTTTATTTTTTTAAATATATTTATTTTTTTATACTTTTTCTAGTATATTTTTTATATTACATAATATTTTTTTAGTACTCTATTTTAGTATGCTATACTTTTTTATTATTATAATAAAAATTAATATTTGTTTAATAATTTAAAATAACATATAAAAATTGATAACTTTTAAGTACTCCTTTTTATAATAAAATTAATATTTATTTATTAAATTAACAATAACATATAAAAATTAATAACTTTTAAGTATTTTTTTATAATAAAAATTAATATTTATTTATTAAATTAAAAATAACATACAAAATAACGTATTTTAATATTCTTTTTAAGATTCTCAATAATCTTATTTTTATTATTATTACTGTAAATAAATCGATCCAGTCTACATCAAATCAATTTTTATACGTTATTTTTAAGTTAATAAATAAATATTAATTTTTATTATAATAGTAAAAAATTATAACATGTTAAAATATAATACTAGAAAAAATATTATATAATATAAAAAATATACTAAAAAAATAAAAGAAATTAAATATATTTAAAAAGATAATAATTTAATATTATATTTTTTTAATAATTATCTATCTAAAAATGATTTTAATTAATATTATCCAAACAATATTCATGTTATTAAAATTAATTTTAGTATAGAATTGTCAAAAATAAATTAATTTCAACTCCTATTTATATACATTTACACCATAGTAAATTGAATTAACATAAATTCATTTATGTAGGTTGATAAATACTTGGTAAATCAAACTGTAAATTCGATTTATTCATTAGCATGTTGCATGTAAATCAAAACAATTCCATTTGATTTACTAGACGACGAATTTCAAAAAGTAATTCGACACAAGCTCATTCGATTTACTAGAATTGAATTAGTTTATTTCGTCTTATTGTTACATCATGTAAATCGAATAGGTTTGACACTGAATTTATCAAATTAAGTACATTCAATTGGATTTATAATTAACACAACATTAAAATGTAAATAAATACACCCAATTCAATTTACTATTATAACTTGAAAATCAAATTTGCCTAATTAAATTTATATAATTACATTCATGGAGACATCCACGTAATATTTTTTATATTTGAGTATTTTATCCTAACCTAGACTCAAATATAAAAAACTTTCATTTTCTTTTTCAAACATTTTGAAGATAAGCCCCACCTAACACCAATAACGCAATATTTCGTTACTGCCTCTATCTCCCCACGTAATGGCCAATTAATTAACTTTGATTTTATTCCTTATTTAATATTATTTCCTTCGACCTACCTCCGCAAGGTTACCTTCCCTTCCCTTTTCCTTTAACTATATTCCTAACAAGTCAAGCAAAAAAAGCCACACCACTCACTCACCGTACTACTGAAAACCGCCATAAAACAGCGTTATTCTGCGAGGTTGGTAATTCAAACTGTGTAATTTGGATTTCACACCAATGGATAACTATTTGAAGGAGTTCGAATTGGAACCGAAAGATCGTTCCATTGAAGCACTGAGTAGATGGAGATTTGCGGTCTCAGCCTGGGTCATCAAGAACCGCCGCAGGAGGTTCCGCAATGTTGTAGATCTCGTTAAACTAACACTCGCCGAGGAGAAGAAGAAGAAAATACAGGTTCCATCTGTCTTTCTCTCTCTCTCTTAATGCACTTTCAGTTTGTGTTGTTGTGTGTGATTTACGAGAACTAAACATTAGTTTTTTTATTTTTTATAGTTAGTTGAAATCTTATTTCAATTGGAAAACGAATCAAACACTGATAAATCAGGATAGATAGTTAGTTATGACTTATTAGGAACGTTGAAAAGAAGCGGATGAAAAACGCTATGTTGTGATCCAACGTTTAAGCTTCCGTCTTTATAAACCATTTTTCCTTTCCTTATAAAACTGGATTTGTTTTACAAATAAATAATTTAATTATTTTTGAAATATATAATTTATCACATAGTTTATCTCGTTTACACTGATAAAAAATACATATTAAACAAGATCATTATGAATTTTTAGAATGCAATTAATATTTAAAAAGGTTAGTGAAAGAGATTAAAACAAAAGATATATTTAAACAATTAATATTAAAAAAATACATAAAAATATTTAGATTAAATTATAGATCGAATAATCTAAAATTTTGTATGTACTCTCTTTGAGTACTAAATTCAAACATATTCTTCGTTTTAATTTTTTTACCAACATTTTGAGTATTAATTGCGCATTAAAATTTTGAATTATTTATATTATTTTAATTATAATTTTTTTTATAATAATACATATATCTCGTTGTTTATACTGCGAGATAATTATAAGTGTATTTAATTATAAGTGTATTTCCTTTACACTGTAAATGAGATATGTTTTTTTTTATAATTTTAAATATCTCATTTGCAAACTAGCGTAAAACAAAACTTGATTAATTTGATTTATAGTGTAAACGAGATACACTATAAACGAGATAAATTATGTTATATAAATTGATTAATACGTTACTAATTACATAATTTTGTAAATAAAATAATTAAATTATTTATTTAAAAAAATCTTATAAAGTTACTGATACTAGTAAATGTTGGAAACTCCATCTATTTTACTTTTTTATGTTTATTTTTATTTTTGGTTTATAGGAGATATTTCATAGTTCTAGTTCTCTAGATGTAAGAATTCTACCTTTAAATAGAAACTATGAATTACGCCCGTTGGACACTACAAAATACAAATCATACAAAGGAATTGCAATTATGTTTTAATATTTTATTTTTATTAAAATATAAATTAATTTTTTATTGATTTTAATTAAATATTTTAAATATTTTTTATTATATAAAATATTTTAAATAATTTTTTATATTAATAATTAATAATAGAAATTATTTTTAAATTAATTAACACTATTTATCAGTAACTTCAACATTTTATCACTCTTACTCCTAAACATACTACTACAAAGAACTCGGTGCGTGAATTGGAATTAGGTTTTTCATTATTATTATCTTTTAAGAAGAAAATTAGTCTACTTCTAACAGTGGATCCACTAGTTCAGTGTTACATCTTTAAACAAAAAAAAGTTGTCATAGTGGTTGAACCACCGGGTGTTAGATAATCGATTGCTAGAGAGAATTTTAGATATTAACTTTTTATTTGGGAACAGGGAGGGAGGATAATGTGAGGCTTATTTCTATTTGACTAAATTTCCAAGTTGCATTTTGAGGCTCTCATCAATATTCATTGGCATTAACATTGATGGTCCATGCTCCATACTCGGTCCCCGTCTGCTGTCACTTTTTATTATAAATAAAAGAAAAAAATATTATTTTTAGAAACGGCTGTGCTACATGATACCCATATCCTTCTATGCGTGCATAATGCCATAATGTATTGCGGTTATTGCAATCAAATAACAATGCTAAAGTATAAAAGAAAAGTTTATTTGTGAAAAGACAAACCTAGCTGAACCTCGTCCATATTTTCATATGAGAAAGATAAGGTTCTTAGGAATTTTTATATTTTATTTTTTAAAAGACAATAAGAAAATACAAATACAAGTCGCACACTTAATGATGCATTAGACTTCACCATTCTCTAAGGTTATTAGGGTACTCAAATAATAATAATAATAATATATTTATTATTATTATTATTATTATTATTATTATTATTATAGTTACAAAATCATAGTTAGTGTATAGTAAAATAATATAACAACAACAAATAACAAAGTATTGTCTTATAAGGTCGGCTACATGGATTAAACAACGTCATTAAAATTTATATATATCATATTTATAAAAAGATAACTTTTATGTAGATTTTATTTGATTACTTCATGAATAATCTTTTTAAGTTTTTATCTACTTTTCATCTATTATCTATCTTTTATTTTATTCATTCTCCTACTTAAATATTTTATCGATTTTTTTTCACATATCCAAACTATATGAGATATTAAAAAATATCTTTAGTGATTTCATTAGGAAAAATTTTCAGAGTAAAAGAAAATTAAATCTTTACCAAAATGCAATAAATAAATAGAGAACAGGAAAATCTTCGATGTTGACGTCAAAATCCAGTATCCACTACTAAGTCACTGACCCACTTTGCGGGTTTATATATCTGTTGCGGGTCATTGCTGTTGCTTTTGCAGTGGTGACTGGTGAGTACCGAGTAAGCCAATATATATATATATATAAAAATGTCTACATAATATTATTTTCAATAATGTTATTTTAAATATTTATTTAAAGGTGTTCTTTCATCTTCGTCATTTATATGCTTGATAAATATGAATGCATCTTGTCATTTATATGCTTGATAAATGTGTCATCAATGGATAAGATTCATAGACAAATAAATTATTTTCATTTTCTAGCATGACTTGATTTATAATTAAAATGGGACTTCCCTAAGCCACATAAATTTGTAACAGATACACTTAGCGATTCTATCTCATTGATTTTTATTTTATTTTATGTTCTTAATTTTGAGTTCACATTTTGCTCTTTAAAAATATGAACATTTTTTGGGGATTTTTATAATTTTTAAATAATTAACATAATATCATATTTAGATATATAAAAAAAATTTACATGTATCACATATAATTTGTAAACTTGATAAATAACGAAAAATTCTCTCTTATTTAGTTTGATATGCAGAAGTTTGTTTTTGTCATTGTCTCGTTTCCAAATAAAATACGTTATAAAAACTTGTTTTTTTTGTTATCATTTTTGTACACAAGAAATGTGATACATTTATAATGTATAATTATCTAAAACATATAAAAATGTAAGTATTTTAATTAAACAAATTTATTGTAATAATAACATATAATATACATAACATATTATTTTAGATTACATATGTAGTATTTTACATCCAGTACACTTTTTTATTTCAAAATTAAATTAAATGTTTAGATCCAACAAATGATAATCACAACATAATTTAATCTTATATTTAGTGTAGTACAATAAAAAAAAAAAGTCTCATAAAAATTCGTACAATAATTGGAAGTTTCTATTTTCTAAATGAATTAAATTTTTTGTTTCAAAAACATGTAGAAATAAATTTGTAATCTTATTTTTTAAATTATTTCTCTCTTCAATTGTTTTTGCTCTTCTCATAAAATGCAGAATTACTGTTTATTTTAAATAGGCTACACATAGATCGGATAATATTTGCGGTAATTATCCGCATCCGATCCGAATTTTGCAGATATTATCTGATCCGCACTATAGTAAGATCGGATAGTGGATTTAACAGTGATATCCGCGGATTCGATCCGCAAATCCGTATATCCGCACGTCTCATATAAATAGCATAGTTTAAGAAAGTAAACCCTAATGTGATATGAATTTTAATGTGTTGTTTTATGAATTTTATGGTATCTTGTTTTTATTTTTTTATGTTGTACTTCAACTTAAAATAATTAAACTTAAATATTGTGTTATTATTTTTTTTGTTATTCAAGAGAACTTTTATTGATAATATTTTAGGAATAAATAAATTTAAACAGATGAAAAATAAAATTTATAGATATTTTTTTATAAAAATAGCCAAATAAAATTTTAAAATAATTTTTTTTAAATTATACGAATATATCCGATATCCGATCTGATTCTATCCATACAGATAAAATCGAATCTGACCTAAAAAACTACAGATATCATATTTGATCAAATCCAATCTGTATACAGTGCTATTTTAAAAGAAGAAAAATTAGAGAACCATCAATTTTAGTTTATAAACTAACTTTTTGAGTCAGTAACCCAACAACTCTAATTTAGCAGGCCAATGTCATATTTTTTCCAATTCTTACTCTTTTCAAAAGTATTTAAAATGAATATTTTAACAAACCAAACATACTAAGATTCTCTGTACATAATTTGAGGAAAACAATCTTTTAATATGTTAACCTATTTTTTATTAGTAAATATGTATATATATTTATTTTTATGTAAAATTAATAATAAAAAATTATTAAATAATTTAACAGATTTAATTAAATTATTATTTAACTATTCTCTTCATTATCAATTTTATACGAAAATAACTTCTTATTAATTTTTCGTAACAGTAACTAGATTAGAACGGAGAATCTCATACATACTGTTCAAACCATTCTATTTTAGACTAATCGGTGTCTATATTCGATTATTTAACTCTTTTTCCTCGGGTGTAGTATTATTTTACCTTGCTTTCTAAATGCTTAATATAATTCAGGCATCTGTCGATGAATGAGTGGGATAATTGCATAGTCACCCTCGTCACGTTTGGTCATAGATCTCAAAGTATAAAATACACAAAAGTCAGATGAGATGGACCAATCATAAAATACAGAAGGAAACGAATATGGTGAGGGAATGTATTTTATATTCAATGGCCGGCTAGTCGGCAGTTAAAAGAGGGATGCAATCAGTGAACCTGGTCAATTAGATTGAAATCTAAGATAGATTCTTGATAAGTGATAATAGAACACCTATGCCACTTAGTCATAGAAAAATGAATGACAGGGGCCTAGTGGCATTAGTATATTATCTGCAATTTATTATAATATTATTCTACCATACTCACTATTATCATAATTGCTGACTTTCTCTTTACCAACAATTGAGGTTTGAGACCTGAATGCTTAAACAATCTTTTTTTAATAGAAAAAGTATAGAGAGATAATGATAGTACTATAGTAATAAACAATGTTAACAATAAAATAATAAAAAAATAGAATTAAAATTATAAATTAGATGATTAATTAATTATTAATAATTTTAGATTTTAAATTTTAAAAAATAAAGATTATAAATTGAATCAAATTACAAACGTTGCAATTGCATCCAATATCACGTTAATTTCTCTTCTCTAATTACAAATTTTAATTTGCAAAGTAACTCAGCTGCTGTTTCATTTTTTCGCTCTCCAATTCGATGCTGTCTAAATTTCAAATTAATAATTCTTATTAAAAAAATATATATTAAAAAAATAAATTAAATAGTATATATAAACTAATATATTGATTTAAAATAAATAAGGAAAAAACAATGAAAGGTTTTTTATGTTTTCTTTTTCTATCTTCTATTAAAATAATTTATTTTGTAATTAGTATGTTTTACATCATTGCAATAATTTATTAGAAATAAAGATATAAATTAAATTAAAATTGATAAAAAAAATTCTCCCAATTTGGTGAAACTTGAAAAATAAGAACGTTGGGTAGCTAAAAAGAATCTCCAAAACTCTGATCTTTTAATAATAAGATTTATGATTGAGTTTGAATCCTCTAAAACTCCTATCCTCCAAAACTCTCTAAAACCAAATTTGTCAAAATGCCATAGGTCTACAATCGTAATGAGAGAGACGATGTATTGAAAGTTGTATTTAAGCTGTCTCGAGTTTATCTTTTTTTCTCGTAAAATATAAAAATATTATCAAACTACAAATTTTGGAAACAGTTACAGAAAATTGACAAAATTTACAATTTAATTTTTATCAGTGCGCATAACTGGTTGCAGACTTACTGTTGATTAGATAAAAAAAAGAAAAAATAGCAACAATCTGAGGCTCATTAATTTTAATATGGAAAACATGTTGGTGATTTGGGAGAATATGGAGCAACTGTGTGTATTACACAGAGATGGACGTGTCAGATGAAAAGCACAGCACGCAGGGGGCGTGGTGCATACATCACATGGGGGCGTGGAAGCTAGGTGGCAAGCTGTGGTTGAGCCACCTAGGCAGCACGCAGGGGGCGTGCTTAGTCAGCACGCAGGGGGCGTGCTGACGTGGCGAAATCTGGTTGGCCGGTTGCTGCACCACGTGGGGGGCGTGCTGCGTCAGCACGCAGGTGGCGTGCTGACGTGGCGGAAGGTGATTGGTCCAAGTGTGAACCACGTGGGGGGCGTGGTAAGTTCACCGCTCTATATAAGGTAGAGCTCGATAGTGTTTTCCATACTGAGTGAGTGAGATTTGAGTGTGTTGTGAGGATTCTTTGATGCTGTAGTTGGTGTAATGGAGGACACCGCAAATTTGGTGGTGTATCGTAATGGTGAGATAATACGTAATACTCATGAGGGAGTGAGGTTTGTGTCACAAAATTCGTTTTCGTTTGTGGTTCCATGCACGATGACGTTAATGGAGCTGCAGAACGGCCTATGTCAAAGCATGGAGAATGGTACGTTAATGAGAGTGAGGAGAATTCTGTACCGAAATCCGGTTGTGGTTTTTGGTGGCCTAATACAGTTTTATACCATTCCGATCACGGATGAGGCGAGTATGCAGAATATGTTTCAAATTCACCGGCAGACTTATATGAGACACCCACAGATTGAGTTGTACGTTGAGTTTGAAGCTGAAGAGGCAGAAGCGGTCCAAAATGATATAGATGTAAATGATGATATAGCTGCAGTGTACGAAGGTATGAATAGTGACAGCAAAGAGGACTTCGAAGCCACTTATGAAGCCGGCGATGAAGATGAGGATGGTGATGTGGGAGTTGAGGCAGCAGTGGAGAATGTAGTGGTTCGTCCCTCGAGCAGTCAACCGATGGGGGTTCCACCTTTTTTGTGTGAGTTGGATCTCGACGCCATGCATGCCCCCGAGTTTCCGGAATATGCAAACAGAGGTACGTGTTGACTAGATAAGAAGTTTTTGTTACTTTATACCTTGGAGTGTGCAATAAACGATGATTTCGGCTTTCTGTAGGTATTGCTGATCCTGAGGACGGAGAGTTCCGAATTGGAATGGAATACAGCTCTAGAAAGTCGGTCGTTGCAGCAATTAGAAGTTTCACTATATCTAGAGGAGTTGACTATGATGTGTTTGAGTCTGAGCCACAGACGTTCTATGCAAAATGCAAGATGTACGGGCGTGGATGTGACTGGCTTATCCGAGCCAGCTTGATACGGAGAAAAGGTTGTTGGGAGATACGCAGATACAACGGTAGGCACACGTGCACCATCGGAACGATTTCACAAGATCATTCCAAGTTGGACTCAGATACAGTTGCTGAGGCTATAAGGCCGCTGGTTGAGTCGGACCCGTCCATCAAGGTGAAATCTATAATTGCGGAAGTCCAGTCAAGGTTCAACTATACCATCAGTTATCGAAAGGCTTGGTTGGCAAAGCAGAAGTCAGTTGCGCTCGTTTTCGGTGATTGGGAGGAATCTTACCAAGCATTGCCGTGGTGGCTCTCGGTCATGGTGCAGAAGATTCCTGGTTCAGTTGTCCAAATAGAAACACGACCACTCTACAACGGGAACGAGGAGGCACAAGGTGTAAAAATACTTCATCGTGTATTTTGGAGTTTCAATCCATGCATTAGGGCATTCAGACATTGCAAGCCCCTGGTTCAGGTTGACGGCACACACCTATACGGAAAATACAAAGGTACACTTCTAGTCGCTGTTGCACAAGATGGGAACCAGAACATTGTGCCTATCGCCTTTGCCTTGGTGGAAGGTGAGACAGCTGATGCGTGGCACTTCTTCCTCAGGAATCTGCGAACGTATGTTGTTAGAAAAGACGGTGTGGGTATGATCTCAGACCGGCATGAGTCAATACGGGCAGCAGTTAATCGTTCCGGTGGTGACTGGCAACCTCCAAGAGCATGGTGGATGTTTTGTATAAGACACATCGGCAGTAACTTCTTAAGGGCATTCAAAGTCCCTCACTTGCAGAAGCTTGTTGTCAATATAGGGTATTCAAGAACGGTGGAGGAGTACAATATCAACTATAAGAGGTTGGAAGAGCGAGGCGAGGCATATGCCAGGTGGTGCGATGCCATCGGACTCAGACATTGGGTATTGGCATTCGACGAGGGACATCGATGGGGCCATATGACAACAAACCTTGTGGAGTGTATTAACTCAGTGTTGAAGGGTGCCCGTAATCTACCCGTGTTGGCGCTTGTCCGAGCAACATATTATAGGTTAAATGAACTCTTTACACGGAAGAGTGCGGAGTCTCACGAATGCAAGCGTGCTGGATTTACGTACTCCGCATTTGCGCAACAACGGATAGAAGCAAGTATGCAACAGGCTGGGAACATAGTTGTGCACCGCTTTGATAGAAGAAATGAGGTGTTTGAGGTGCGCGAAATGACTACTGGAAAGGTGTTAGTTGTTGATCTAGCGCGACGGACGTGTGACTGTGGGCACTTTCAGGTTGAACGAATACCATGTCGCCATGTTATTGCTTGCTGTGCTAACCAGCGGCTTGATTGGCAGTTGTATGTGCATGATGTGTACAAGATGACGGAAGTTCGTAAGGTTTATAGGTTTGAGTTCACACCCTTAGGAGATCCTGAGACATGGCCTGCTTATGAGGGACCCACATTGGTCGCTAATCACGCACTGAGGCGAACGTCTAAAGGCAGGCCCAAACTGACCCGATATCTGAATGAAATGGACTCACGTGACATGCGTGGTCCTCGGATATGCCGTCTCTGTGGTGCTCAGGGTCATAGTCGGAGTAGGTGTCCGCAGCGTGCTGGACCGAGTGGTGCTGGTTCATAGTTTAGTTTACTCATGTTTGTACTTTTTAATTTGCATTTCGTCAGTTAGTGCTTTTATTATCATTCGTGTTTGTACTTTTTTATTTGTATTTTTCAAATGAAGTCTATCCATTGATATCTAAATGTCTGCTTAATATTGTCATTAACTGATTTTCTTAAGTTAATATACAAAAAAGGGAACTACAGGTTACATAAGTTACCAAAGCAAACATTAAACACGAATTACATTAACTTAACTCTGAAAATAAAATCTAGATAATCTAAACCGAAGCTCACTTCTTTCCACCAAAGTACCTCAGTCCCTTACCCATAATGCCCAGACTGAACCGCGATGGAGTATACCTATCAGGTGGATTTTGCTCCGTCCGTAGGTCATATGGGTGACCTCGAACTGAGTCATCCACCCCCGGAGCTCTCGAACCACCTGCCTCTGTCGGAGCGGCCGAACCACCTGCATCTGTCGGAGCGGCCGAACCACCTGCATCTGTCGGAGCCGATGATCCAGGGTTGAACGTGTCAACAACTGTGTATGCCCGCTGACGATGCATAAAACCACTATCACATGATGCACTCCCTGACGTGCGGTCGGAAGTACGACCCTGCAAACCATGAGCCGTATCTACTGATGCCCTACGTGGATCAGCTGACACTGACAGTGAAGGGATACCACTAAAATCTGACCAGCCACCCAAACCAGCCTCTCCACCACTGGAGAAGTCAAACCAATCTGTACCGGAAGGAATGGTAAGTATGGGATCTTGATGATGGCCGGACGGACCGTGGTCACTGTGCTGAGAATGGTGGCTGCTCTGAGCGTGGGGGGTGTGCTCAGAGTGCTGAGAGTGGTGACTGGCCTGAGAGTGATGGCTACCATGACTGTAGGCCGGTGGCTGTGGTATATAATAAGGAATCGGCTCAAACACTGCATGCTGTGGGGCAGGTGGCTGTGGTATATAATAAGGAATCGGCTCAAACACTGCATGCTGTGGGGCAGGTGGCTCTGGGGGAGGTGGCTGTGGGGCAGGTGGCTGTGGCTGATGAGGAACGTATGCCGTCAATCTCAACAGATGTCCGTAGGAGCGTACGTACCAATCCCGATACTCTACCGTCGGGAAAAAATCCCAGGTCGGAAGGGGGTGCCGATCCCGCAATCGACTGTGTCGCCTGTTGGCCCACTCCTCTATCCATGCCCCATGCAAAACTGTCCAATCATGTAGCTGCACTCCACGTAGAACGACGCAATGCTGATCAACTGGAATATCTCTTACTGCCCGCGGAGGAGGTTGTGCATATCCATACTGACGCATCACTCGGTCCGCAGGGTGCCACTCGACACACTCGAATGACAACAACGGAGCAACGATGTCACACACCTCAAGATGGGGATATAACTCGTCCGGAACGATCAATCCGTGATACGGCCGCCACTCAAACTGCCACAGTATTATTGGCATATTAGAACCCTAACAATAATGGATTGAAAAACGGAACAGCTAAAATATAACTATTTACCTCTTCCATGTAGTCTATGTCATGCCTGAATGTCTCTACGGTCTTGGATAACCACGCTGTAGTCCGTTCCGAATGACTCCACCTGACACGTTATTAATCGAAAAATTTAAATAAAACACCATAAGTCAAACATGCATCATGAATATAACACAAGACTAAAATAAGACTTATTACCTCCTGGCAACTGGTATCTCGGCGGGTGGAAGGGTTTGTCTCGGTACGGGAGCAAGACACGGCATTCGCTCCCATGCCCAAACAAACAATAGATTCAGAGGGCCATCCATCTCTTTAGTATCATATCGTGATGCACGGCATAGTGCTCTGTAAAGATGAGCGAGACAAGCTGACCCCCAACTGTAAGTATGGATCTGCTCGAAATCGCGCAGCAATGGTAAATACTTCGCATGGGCATATGCGGTCGACTTGTCCGTGAATAGGGTCGACCCTAACAAACAGAAGATATGACATCTGACGTATCTCCTGATGGACTCCTCAGTATCCAACGGCTCTGCATCTCTAATACGTCGAACCCAAGCCAACTTGATATAGGACTTCGCATTATGACTGACTGATGGCTCACGACCGAATATCGCTATGCCCTGACTTTGAACAAACTCGCTGCTACTATCTGTCCATCCACTGACAGGCTCTCCATCAATGGGTAGGCCGAATATATGAGCGACGTCCTCTAATGTCACTGTAACCTCACCAATTGGCAATACAAAGCTATGGGTTTCAGACCTCCACCTTTCAACCAGAGCAGCTAACATGGGGTGAAATCCTCTTATGACTCCAATTCTGGCCACGTGGTAGAATCCCGTGGCGCGTAAGTGGTTCTCCACCATCGGATCTCACGTCTGTGGTGGATCCAGTTTACGCACCAACAAATTCCTGTTAGGCTGCATTAACAAAATTACATGTTACATTAATTAAATAATAATCCTTATAATATTATAATATACATTCACATATTTATACGAGAACAATATTAAATAATATAAAATTATTATCTAATATAATATTATTATTATAAAAATAATTATCTTCTTAAATATAATATATATATATATATATATATATATATATATGTATATAATATAATATACGATAACAATATTATTATTATATTTATATATTATATTATACGATAACAATAATATAATAATATATATATGTATTATACGATAATAATTCATACTATTATATAATATATTATTATTTTTTATACATTTTACATATTTAGTTTATTATAATATTTACTTACTAAATTTTTTAATAACGATACAGTATAATATAATTTAGGGTTTATTTACTTACTAAATATATTATTATTATTATTATTATTATTATTATTATTATTATTATTATTATTATTATTATTTTATAAAAAATATTATTATATTCTTAAAATATTTAAAAATATACAGAATAATATTCTCAACACCAATATATATATATATATATCATAAAAAAATACATAAAAAATAAAATAATTTAAATACATCAAAAAAAAAATTTATTTACTTACATAAATAGGATGATCCAGATAGTTGATAATATGTTCTTCAGGCGTTAGATAATTACGTACCATTTTTTTTTAATCCTTTAAACTAATATTCTTTTTATTTTCACATATAAACTTAACTCACCACTATTCACTACTACTTACTATACCCTCCTCACTAATTACCTCACTTCTTTCTCTCCTTCTCCCGTGTATCTCTTTTCTTTCAGCTATGATATGAATGGGAGGAGAAGGCGTCCTGCATGCATATATATATACATGGAGCAATGGCATGCGTGGTTCCCGGGGTGGGAGGCTGTCTCCTGCATGCAGACAGGACTGCAACACGCCCCCCGTGGTGCTGCTTTGGGACTCCGCGAAAGCTGCCACCCCTGACGTACCACGCCCCTGGCGTGATGACTCACCACGCCCCTGGCGTGCTGCCACCTCAGCCACCACGCCCCCGGCGTGCTGCCAGCTCGGCTATCCACCTCAGCCACCACGCCCCTGGCGTGCTGCCACCTGCCACTCCTGCTCAGCCACCACGCCCCCGGCATGCTGCCAACTGTTTCTGCCGCTCAGCCACCACGCCCCCGGCGTGTTGAGGGTAAGCTCCACCCTCGAGTAATTCCCCTCCTTGGCCAATATCCGGCCAATTCACCAACACTTCCTCCATAAATAAAATAATTTCCGACAATCTGAATTTGAATTTAGAAGACAAAAGACCAGTAAGAATAAGTGCTCAAATCCAAAGAAGCATACATGACTACATGAGTCATTTTTATTTCCTGGTATTCACAATTGTATTGTGGTCTCTGGGATTGTCAAATTAAAGTAATTATAGTAATATCCGTGTGACTTTTTAGATGACTTCAATCGAACATATACTGAAATTTGTCCACTAGGCCGAAAATTGACCAATTTTTACCCTAAAATAAAAGCACTTTGTTTATCATTGTCCATGATTTCTATCTTCAAATAGTTACCAAATAAAGGGTTAATCAAATTAGTCCTAAAAGATAAGATATTTTTTAAATTTATTATTAAAATTTTTTTAATTAAATTGGTCTTTCAAAATTTACGAATTAATCATATTCGTTCTCTAGTCACTCCATTAACAATTTTCTTCAATGATTAATGTTATAAAATGTTAATTAATAATATATATAATACTTGATATATCTAATTAGATATTAACCAAATATATTTATGAAAGTTTATTAATTTGTTCATTTTTCCTAATTACACAAAGCTTATTCCTAATATGACCTAGTGACTAAATTAATAGATTTTCATAAATATATTTAATCAACATTTAATTGAACATGTTATGTGTTATGTATGCTATCAATTAACATTTCACATTATCAATTGTTTACAAAATTACGAGTGGAATAACTGAAGGACAGATATGATTAATTCGTAATTTTTAAAAGACCAATTTGATTGAAAAAATCTTTCAATGACAAATTTAAAAAATACCTTATCTTTCCAAAACTAATTTGACTATTAACCAAAAAATAAAAGAGAAAAATACCAATAACTATACACAGTAACCAAAGACATTCTTCTAGTTTTCATATAAGTATGCCAAGGATAGAAACGGTTGAGGTGTTAATACTTACTTCCACTAGCCCTTGGATACGTATTCGTCAAGGTTATAAAACATTAAACTTTTGGGAGGAGCATTGGAGAAAGGTCTTCTCTTTTTAATCTAGCATTATGGGAGTCTCTTACTTCAAGGAATTCTGGTTTCCCATAATATCTCCTCTAACAAAGACAAGTACTAATCCATTGCGTATGAGAACTCCATTTAAGGGTTTGTGTTTGGTCAATGAATTACTACATCCACAAGACAGGATTCGAACTCCACACTTGCTTAAACAGACTAATGAGCTAACTGTTAGATGAACCTAACTAGGTTTACTTCAAGGAATTTGATCATTAGCATATCTCATATTCTCTGAGAAGTAAATCAGTGTGTTGGCATGCTTATCTTGATCAGCTTAAACTTAGAGTCGGATGATTTCTTTTGTGGAAGCTGCTCCAAGAATGGAGGATATGGGAGTAACATTCATCCGTAACCTTTTTTTTTTTTTTTTTTGAGATTTCACCAAAAGAAAAATCTAGTCTCTTGATAAGAGGTAAAATGGTGTTGCCAAAACAACACATTCGAATAGTGTAATTTTTTCAATTTCCATACAAAGTATATATGCAAAATTTTCTATTTGAATTTGCTCATACCTTGCATTCATCCTTGTATGATAGCTCTCTTCTGTGTCTCTTTCTCTAGAGCATGCTCTTGCTTCAATGATGTACTTCCTTGCAAATGACCTCTATTGATAGAGTGATTGCTTTGAATATTGAACTTAAAAAGATTTTCGTGTGTTGAAATTTTACCCCCTACTTTAATCCTTCAGCTTCAAATGCATTATCCTCTCAATTTTTTCTCATTTGATGCAGCTGGAACCCCATAGATTCGTAGTAAATGCTGACCATATTATCTTTATTTACAGCATAAACTAAGGAGCATTCGGGTTGTTGTCCAAGTTCATCGGGCAAAAGATCTTTTAAAGAATGGTATGCTTCTAACATAATCATTGTTTTAGAATGGTTTACATACTGCTTGCACATTTTCTAAATTTTTTCAGTTCTCTTAAACATACAGCTATTAGTTCAGCAGTTGAATACGAGCTATCAGAAAAGACAAGAGAATCTGGTTTCAGAATTGAACCAGATGATATAGCAACGCTTGTTTCTGCCCATGATCTAAAGAACTTTAAAAAAATCGGCAGAGCTGAAGGGATTGCGAGGAAACTCTCAGTCTCTGTGAACGATGGTGTTAGTCAAGATAGTATACATAATAGGCAACAAATTTATGGACTTAACCGCTACACGGAGAGACCTTCAAAATCTTTCTTGATGTTTGTTTGGGAGGCATTGCATGACTTAACACTAATCATTCTCATAGTTTGTGCTCTAGTTTCTATAGCTATAGGGCTTCCCACTGAAGGATGGCCAAAGGGTGTTTATGATGGTCTTGGTATCATACTTAGTGTGTTTTTGGTTGTTACTGTTACTGCTATTAGTGACTACCAGCAATCCTTGCAGTTCAGGGATTTGGACAAAGAGAAGAAAAAGCTCTTTGTCCAGGTGACCAGGGATGGGAAGAGACAGAAGGTTTCTATTTACGATTTGGTAGTCGGAGATATTGTCCATTTGTCAACTGGTGATCAAGTTCCAGCTGATGGAGTTTTTGTAACTGGATACTCATTACTAATTGATGAATCAAGTTTGTCAGGTGAGAGTGAACCAGTAAATATAGATGAACAAAAACCTTTTCTTCTTGCGGGAACCAAAGTGCAGGATGGTCAGGGAAAGATGATTGTTACAACGGTTGGCATGAGGACTGAATGGGGGAAGTTGATGGAAACTTTAAGTGAGGGAGGTGAGGAGGAGACTCCATTGCAAGTGAAATTGCATGGAGTTGCAACAATTATTGGGAAAATTGGGTTGGCTTTTGCCGTGTTGACATTTATCGTGTTGACAATAAGGTTTCTTGTTGAGAAAGCAGTCTCTGGTGACTTTGGTAGTTGGTCCATGAATGATGCAATGAAACTGCTGGACTACTTTGCTATTGCAGTGACCATAATAGTTGTCGCAATTCCGGAAGGATTACCATTAGCTGTGACACTTAGTCTTGCTTTTGCAATGAAAAAATTAATGAATGACAAGGCACTTGTGAGACATCTTTCCGCATGTGAGACTATGGGTTCTGCAAGTTGCATTTGCACAGACAAGACAGGAACATTGACCACTAACCATATGGTTGTGAACAAGATTTGGGTATGCGAAAAAGAGGCCGAGATCAAAGGTAATGAGGGTGCAGAGAAGCTGAAAACAGAGATACCTGAGGAAGTAATGAGCATCCTTTTACAGGCTATATTTCAAAATACATCTTCTGAAGTAGTTAAGGATGAAACCGGTAATAACACAATATTGGGAACACCAACAGAATCAGCATTGTTGGAATTTGGTTTGCTCACAGGTGGTGATTTTGATGCACAGCGCAGTACCTATAAGATAATTAAGGTTGAGCCTTTCAATTCAGTTCGGAAGAAGATGTCTGTGCTTGTGAGTCTTCCTAATGGAGGGGTCAGAGCTTTCTGCAAAGGAGCATCAGAAATAATACTAAGAATGTGTGACAAAATTATTGATTCTAATGGAAATGCTGCTGATCTTCCTGAAGAACAGGCGAATAAAGTTAACGATGTCATAAATAATTTTGCCTCTGAAGCTCTGAGAACTCTTTGTTTGGCTGTTAAAGATATAGACGCAACAGAAGGGGAAAGCAGTATCCCTGATCATGGCTATACTCTGATAGCAATTGTAGGAATCAAGGATCCTGTGCGGCCCGGGGTCAGGAAAGCTGTTCAAACTTGTTTAGCAGCTGGAATAACCGTCCGTATGGTGACCGGTGATAACATAAATACAGCTAGAGCCATAGCTAAAGAATGTGCTATACTCACCGAGGGTGGTGTAGCTGTAGAAGGATCAGAGTTTCGAAACTTGTCGCCGGAGCAAATGAGAGATATCATACCAAATATTCAGGTTGTGCTCTTGTTCAAAGATACTGCAACTTTCGATTCTTATTTGAGTTGCTTGTCTCTCTTATGTTCTTAACATGGTTTCCTTCAGGTAATGGCACGTTCCCTACCGCTTGACAAGCACACTTTAGTATCCAATTTGAGGAATATGTTTGGTGAGGTTGTAGCTGTAACTGGTGATGGAACCAATGATGCTCCTGCACTGCATGAGGCAGACATTGGACTTGCCATGGGGATCGCTGGAACTGAGGTTTGTTCCTCACTCACAAATATTGAATTATCCTTGACTTGAATTTTCTGTCATTTTAATATTTTATATTATTGTTAGTTATATGTTACCAAATTTTAATGCTATTTCATTCTGTCTGTTTCAAATCATACCTCATGCAGGTTGCCAAAGAAAATGCTGATGTGATTATAATGGATGATAACTTCACTACTATCGTTAACGTGGCCAAATGGGGACGTGCCATATACATAAACATACAAAAATTTGTGCAGTTTCAGCTAACTGTAAATATTGTTGCTCTGGTTATCAACTTTGTTTCTGCATGCATCACTGGTTTGTTGGACTTACGGAAGTTTTTATTTACCGTTCAAATTCTATTGTATCTCCTTCAAGGAACATAAATTATTATTATTATTATTATTATTTGCTCTTTATTTTCAGGATCTGCACCACTCACAGCTGTTCAGTTGCTTTGGGTAAATTTGATTATGGACACATTGGGTGCATTGGCTCTGGCTACTGAGCCTCCCAATGATGGACTAATGGAAAGACCCCCAGTTGGAAGAAAAGCAAGTTTTATCACCAAACCAATGTGGAGGAATATCTTTGGTCAGAGTTTGTATCAATTGATTGTCCTTGCACTTCTCACTTTTGATGGGAAGAGGCTACTGGGACTTACTGGTTCAGATGCAACTCAAGTGCTCAACACTTTGATCTTCAACTCCTTTGTATTTTGCCAGGTATATATCAGATAGGAATTTCTTTGGTGAAAAGTAAAATTAGGTGAGGAGTGAAGGATTTTACTAGATTTATAAAGAACATGTGCAATATAATTTTTTTTTTTTTTGGTGGGTTTTTTCTTAATAAAGAATCACTGTAAGATACTATAGGGGTTTTTTGTTAGAGGGAAGTAAATGATTGGATTGGGGTAAAAAAGTGGTCAAAAGTTTTATGGATGAGTTTGAATGAAAGTTTTGATGGAGTTTTAATGAAAATTTTTTTATCCCAACCAAATATACTTGTATCACTGAATATTTAGATTGCAAGGTAGATGTGGTGAAGTCTTGATCCAAATTATAGCTGATAAGTTTTCAAAAAGAAAATTGACTTTTGAATACTCCAAGTTCTTTTATACTCTATCACCTTTGGGTTTTGTTGTCCCAAATTCCAATGCTTAAACTTTCATTTCAATCTTAAATTATGTATCAATGAACACCCTTCTTTTGGGTTTACAGATAACTAACCACTTTGGAAAACTATGGCATTATTAACAATAGATTACTCAAATTTCGGTTCATAATGTATTTTTGTACTAAAATACTTAGGGTATATGTTTGGATAAATTTGTATTTAAATGACTTTAATGAATAAAATTTACCTTGCTTTTATCTTCCAATCATACATACCCTTAGCATGTTTCATAACTTCACCATTTAGCCTGAAATACTGGATATATTTAAGAATTGAATATAACATGTTAGTTCATTTTGCCATTATCTCTTTCTTTTGCAAGGTATTCAATGAGATAAACAGCAGAGAAATTGAAAAGATAAACATATTCAGAGGCATGTTCGACAGCAAGATATTCTTTGCTGTCATTTTCTCGACAGTGGCATTTCAAGCAATCATAGTCGAGTTCCTGGGAACCTTTGCGAGCACGGTACCTCTGAACTGGCAGCACTGGTTGCTCAGTGTATTAATTGGAGCAGTCAGCATGCCCATATCTGCTATTCTCAAGTGCATTCCAGTTGAAAGAGACACAACAACAAAGAACCATGATGGTTATGAAGCACTTCCATCTGGTCCGGAGCTTGCTTAATTTTTTTCCTCTTTCTTTATTTCTTTTGGCAATCATGGATTAAATTTTGAGCCTATTATGACATACAATTGCACTCTACGCAAACGAATCTCTCAAGGAAAAAAAAACAAAAAAGGGTATGTGTTGGTGTTGGGGGGGGGGAGGGGGGAGAGAATGAAAACAATTTTGGATGGAAAACAATAAAGCAGCATGCAATAGTTCATCCAGTGGTTGCTATCTTTCTGCTTTGGATACTCAAAGCTTAGTCAAAAAAGATAGAAAGAAAAAAGGGTTCGTCCAATGAGTAAAAGGAGGGCTAGTTGATTTCGGACACATTTGATATATCAATTATTTAAATTATTGGACATTTCACATTGAAATTTTATGAGGCAACTATACATTCTAGAGAGAAGTTTGAGAGAACCGATCTACCTTTGTATTTTTTAAGTATTATAGAAGCATAAAACCAATATAATTTTTTATTGACAAATCTACCATAAATGAACAACAATTTTATACCCTGGCCCAGAAATGCTAGCCAAGCCCAAAATGAATAAAACCTAATTAAGAGATCTAACATAATCCACATCTATCCGACCTTGATGAGGTCAGACATAGTGATAAAAAGACCGGCTCTGCTTATCCAAATAAGTAATTGACTTTTAAGATATCTCTCATTTATCTAGAAGGGAGATCTCAATGTCTTCTCTAGAAAAAGGAAACGGTAATCTACCAACAAAGATGGAACTCAGGTTATTATCAATTCTACTATAAATACATTAACACCCTCAGGTATATTCAAAACACAATATAAGAAAACCTGCTTAAACCTTTGCTAACTTAAGTATTGGAATCTCTTATAGATACCACCCCGCACCTCTTCATAAACAACTCGAACGGATTCATCCTTATTGGAGAATACATCGGACAGACACCTTAAAGGTGTTTGGATCTCACATTCAATCCCAAAAGCCACTAGTTTCAGGTAATCCTTAAAACATTGGCATCATTGTTGGGGACCTAGAAGTCTGCACCTTATCATGGTAGACGATCATCTTGAAGACGGACATAGCACCCAAATCTGAACCAGAGCATCATAATGACGACCATGCGCTTATGATACCTCCACAACCAAATAGAGCAGTTGGCTCTAATGGAGAGGGAACATCCGGAGATCCTCAACCTCGGAGAATCAACTTAGAAATGCATCCACTAGAGAATGAGGAACCTCTATGCCCAATAGAAATCATGGGACTCGTATACAGGCATCACACACGATTAGAGCAACTCAAGCAGGAGATAAAGCGACAAAGAGAAGCTGAAAGAGAATTACAAAGGGAGATGCGACAAAATAGAGAATTAGAAGAAAAGCTTTCGAAATTAGATGCCGACCAAAGAAATCGGAGCAATCATGCAGATTGGGAAGACTACCCTATGGAGGAGGAGATCCATTCATAGAAGAGATCATGTGGGCTAGAGTTCTTAAGAATTTTAAAAGCCCCAATATGGACCTCTATGATGGGACGACCGACCCGAGACACCACCTCAGTAACTTCAAAAGTCGGATGTACTTAGTCGACGCGTCTGATGCGATCTGATACGGAAAAATTTAATCTTCCGCAATAACTATCGGCAAGTGTACCGGGTCATATCACGTAATAAAACTCACTAAGAGTGAGGTCGATACCACAAGGATTAAAGGATTAAGCAAGCAATAGTTGATTAATTATTCTAGTTAGATGATCATAATTGTGATGATAAGCAACAAGAAATGTAAATGACTTGAAATTAAATGAAAGCATTAAAGAACAAGAAAGTAAATGACAAGAATGTAAAGTGATGAAAATTAAATTGCAAGAATGTAGATGACTAGAAAGTAAAACCAAGTGAAGCATTTCTACAAAAAGTTGGAAGGCATAAATATGAAAAAGTAAATAAAGCCATAAATGTGCATAAGTAAATGACAAGAATTAAAGACAAGAAGTAAATAACAAGAATTAAGAATAAAATTAACATTGGGATCAAGAGATATTACATTCTTAGGATCAATAATTTTCATCTCCTCTTCAATCATGCAATCATTGATCTCTTGGTAATCATGAGTGATTGAATCCCAATCCCTTCGTAATTCAATTTCTCTAACCTTGAACAATTGTCAATTCCTTGATCTAATTGCTCATGAGAAGAGATGAAGAATGGTCCCTAATTATACCACACACTTTCCTAAATCCAAGTATTGGGAAGATTAATGTCACAATATCCAACCCAAACCCAAATCTATTCAAGTGTGAGAAAGATTTTCAAGCACGATTGTATAATCCCCTTTCTCAAGGCTCACATAGAATCCATAATGTCCGAAGGCCCTATTTTATGAGGCTCTCTTGTCGACGTCTCTAGGAAAATCTGCCACACCGAAAAACTTCCACCTCCTCGTCCTATACTGTGAGTATCACAAGCTATATAGGCATTTCACCAACAATTGCTATAACTTGAAAAATGTTATAAAAAATTGGTCAAAGAAGGTCGGTTAGAACGATACCTTACAGAAAGGTAAGACGATTTGAGAAAAAGGAAGAGAGGCGATGAAGACGGGATCAATGAGGCCAACTACCACAAATTCCTGATAGAAACATCCACATGATAGCTGTAGGATTTGCAGGAGGTGGGGTAACTAAGTCTTCTCAAAAAAGACATTTCAAAGAAGTATATCAAGTCAGAGATGAATTCGAAGTTCCGAACTTACCCATAATCTCATTCACCAAAGAAGATGCTCAAGGAGTAACCCCCCGGCCATGATGATCCTATTGTGATTACAATGATACTCACTAATGCAAACCTCCACAGAACTCTGGTAGATCAAGGAAGCTCGGCCAACATATTATTCAAACCTATCTTCGACAAGCTCGAGTTAGAAGAGAAAGAGCTGAGAGCATATCCTGACACCCTTTTTGGGTTAGGGGACACGCCCATCCGACCTCTTGGTTTCATCCCGTTACATACCACTTTTGGTAAAAATTTGAAATCCAGAACTTTAAATATAGACTACATTGTGGTTGATGTAGCTTTAGCCTATAATGCACTGATAGGTCGGAGAACCGACTAGTGGCATTTTCATTCCTCATTTCTGCATGAAATTTTCGACTTCAGAGGGAATTCTACCATAAAAGGAAATTATAAATTGGCACGAAACTGTTATAATGAAAGTTTGAATCTACGTGGAGGCATTAAGGGAAAAGAAGTTAACACCATTGAGCTTGGTGGTGTCCGAGCACGAGAAGAACTAAGGCCACAACCTGATAGAAAGACCAAAGAGGTTCAAATTGGAGATCAGGAAAAAAAAATGACAAGCATAGAAGCCTACTTGGATAAAGAATTGAAAGCAAATCTTGTTAAGCTCTTATAAAAAAAACTCCGATCTCTTTGCTTGAAAAGCTTTTGACATGCCCGAAATACAGCTTGACCTTGTGAGTCACAAGCTCGCTGTCTACCTGGGTTCACAACTTGTCCAACAAAAGTAGCAAAAACTCGATCCTAAAAGAGCACAAGTTGCTGAAGAGCAAGTCTAAGATTTATTAGAAGCCGGGTTCATAAGGGAGGTAAAATACCCTTTGTGGCTAGCTAATGTGGTCCTCATGAAAAAAACCAAAACGGAAAGTAAAGAATGTGTGCCGATTATATTAACCTCAATAAAGCTTGTCCTAAAGATCCATATCCACTTTTCAGCTTTGATACCTTGGTAGATTCGGCTTCATGGTATCGATATTTGTCTTTTATGAACGCATATTCGAGATACAACCAAATTCTGATGTACATTCCAACTCAAGAGAAGACCTCTTTCATCACTCCAAAGGCTAACTATTGTTATGTAGTGATGCCTTTTAGATTAAAAAATGCTAGAGCTACCTATCAGTGACTAATGAATAAGGTGTTTGCATCCCACCTCGGTAAATTGATGGAAGTCTACATTGACGACATACTCATCAAAACAAAAGAAGATACCAACCTCTTGTCCAACTTAATCCCTCAAAGTATACTTTCACAGTGGAAGCCAGGTACTTCTTAGGCTTCATGCTCACTCAAAGGGGCATTGAAGCCAACCCGGACAAATGCAAAGCAATACTTGAGATGAAAAGCCTGACTTATCTTAAAGAAGTCCAACAATTAATGGGAGGCTAGCAGCCTCATCCAGATTTTCAGCAGGATCAGTGGTGCACGAATTTGCAATCCGTACAACTAACCAGCAAGTGCACTGGGTCATCCAAGTAATACCTTACGTGAGTAAGGGTCGATCCCACGGAGATTATTGGTTTGAAGCAAGCTATGTTTATTTTATTATTCTTAGTCAGGATATTAATTAAAATTATCAGTCGGAATTATTAGATTGGAAAAAATAAAAGAGAATAAAATCGTTACTTGTTGTGCAGTAATGGGAAATATGTTGGAGTTTTGGAGATGCTTTGTCCTCTGAATTTCTGTAATGTAATATTCAACTCAATTGTTTGTAAAGCACGTCTACGGCAAGCTGTATGTAGGGTGTCACCATTGTCAGTAGCTACCTCCCATCCTCTCAGTGAAAACGGTCCAGATGCTCTGTCACAGCACGGCTAATCAGCTGTTGGTTCTCGATCATGTTGGAATAGGATCCATTGATCCTTTTGCGTTTGTCATCACGCCCAGCAATCGCGAGTTTGAAGCTCGTCACAGCCATTCAATCCTGGAATCCTACTCGGAATACCACAGACAAGGTTTAGACTTTCCGGATCCTCAAGAATGGCCGCCATCAATTCTAGCTTATACCGCGAAGATTCTGATTAAAGAATCTAAGAGAAGCTCATTCAATCTGATGTAGAACGGAGGTGTTTGTCAGGCACGCGTTCATGAGTTAAGGAAGGTGATGAGTGTCACGGATCATCACCTTCTCTATAATTAAGCGCGAATGAACATCTTAGATACGAGCATACAAACGTTTGAGTGGAGAAATAGAAACAATTGCATTAATTCATCGAGACGCTGCAGAGCTCCTCACCCCCAACAATGGAGTTTAGAGACTCATGCCGTCAAAGTGTATAAAGTTCATATCTAAAAATGTCATGAGGTACAAGATAAGTCTCTAAAAGTTGTTTAAATAGTAAACTAGTAACCTAGGTTTACAGAATATGAATAAACTAAGATAATTGGTGCAGAAATCCACTTCTGGGGCCCACTTGGTGTGTGCTGGGGCTGAGACTAAAGCTATCCACGAGCTGAGGCTTTTCTTGGAGTTGAACTCTGATGAGCGGATAATTTGTATACTTTTTGGCATTGTTTTTAGTATGTTTTTGATATCTTTTAGTTAGATTTTAGTACATTTTTATTAGTTTTTATTTAAAATTCACTTTTCTGGACTTTACTATGAGTTTGTGTGTTTTTCTATGATTTCAGGTATTTTCTGGCTGAAATTGAGGGACCTGAGCAAAAATCTGATTCAGAGACCAAAAAGGACTGCAGATGCTGTTGGATTCTGACCTCCCTGCACTCGAAGTGGATTTTCTGGAGCTACAGAAGCCCAATTGGCGCGCTCTCAACGGCGTTGGAAAGTAGACATCCAGGGCTTTCCAGCAATATATAACAGTCCATACTTTGTCCAAGATTTGATGGCCCAAACCCGCGAAGCAATCCGGCCTCAGGAATTCCAGCGTTAAACGCCGGAACAGGAATAAAAGTTGGAGTTAAACGCCCAAACTGGCATGGGAGCTGGCGTTTAACTCCAGAAAAGGTCTCTACACGAATTTCCTTGATTGCTCAGCCCAAGCACACACCAAGTGGGCCCGGAAGTGGATTTTTATGTCATTTACTCATTTCTGTACACCTTAGGTTACTAGTTTACTATTAATAGGACCTTTTACTATTGTATTAACAGACTTTGGTAGCTATCTTCACTTTTATGCTATCTTAGATCTTTGGGAGGCTGGCCATTCGGCCATGCCTGGACCTTATGCTTATGTATTTTCAACGGTGGAGTTTCTACACACCATAGATTAAGGGTGTGAAGCTCTGCTGTACCTCGAGTATTAATGCAATTACTATTGTTCTTCTATTCAATTCCGCTTGTTCTTTGTCCAAGATATCACTTGTTCTTCAACTTGATGAATGTAATGATCCGTGACACTCATCATCATTCTCACTCATGAACAAAGTGACTGACAACCACTCTTGTTCTACAAGCATCTGAGGCTTAGTGAATATCTCTTGGATTCTTTAACCGGAATCTTCGTGGTATAGGCAGGACCTGATGGCAGCATTCAAGAGAATCCGGAAGGTCTAACCTTGTCTGTGGTGTTCTGAGTATGATTCAATGACTGAATGACTGTGACGTGCTTCAAACCCTGAGGGCGGGGGCGTTAGTGATAACGCAAAAGAATCACTGGATTCTATTCCGCGCCTGATTGAGAACCGACAGATGAATTCCGCTATGCCGTGACAGGACATATGCAATCGCTTTCACTGAGAGGATGGGAGGTAGCTGCTGACAACAGTGAGACCCTACACGAGCTTGCCATGGAAAGGAGTAAAAAGGATTGGATGAAGGCTGTAGGAAAGCAGAGAGACGGAAGGGAAGGCATCTTCATACACTTGTCTGAAGCTCTTACACCAATGATATACATAAGTATCACTATCTTTATCTTCATGTTATTTTCGTTCATCATCATCATATACATTTGAGTTTGCCTGACTAAGATTTACAAGATGACCATAGCTTGCTTCAATACTAACAATCTCCGTGGGATCGACCCTTACTCACGTAAGGTTTATTACTTGGACGACCCAGTGCACTTGCTGGTTAGTTGTGCGAAGTTGTGTAATGCCATGGTATTGAGCGCACCAAGTTTTTGGAGCCATTACCAGGGATTATGAGAGTTGTGAAAAAGTATAGTTCACAATTTCGCCGACCAAACTCCAAGTTATAACGTGTTTTGGGCGTTCAACTCCGGATCATGACGTGTTTCTGGCGTTTAACTTCAGACAGCAGCATATACTTGGCATTCAACGCCAAGTTACGTCATCTATCTTTGCGCAAAGTATGGACTATTATATATTGCTGGAAAGCCCTGAATGTCTACTTTCCAACGCCGTTGAGAGCGCGCCAATTGGACTCCTGTAGCTCCAGAAAATCCATTTCGAGTGCAGGGAGGTCAGGATCCAACAGCATCAGTAGTCCTTTTTCAGCCTAACTCAGATTTTTGCTCAGCTCCCTCAATTTCAGCCAGAAAATACCTGAAATCACAGAAAAACACACAAACTCATAGTAAAGTCCAGAAATATGATTTTTGCCTAAAAACTAATAATATTCTACTAAAATCCAATTAAAACATACTAAAATCTACATGAAATTACCCCCAAAAAGCGTATAAAATATCCGCTCATCACAACACCAAACTTAAACTGTTGCTTGCCCTCAAGCAACTAGATGAACAAAATAGGATAAAAAGAATTTTAAGGAGTAATAAAATCTCCGAGTTTTAAGTGAAGCTCAGATTCTAATTTAGATGAGCGGGGCTAGTAGCTTTTTGTTTCTGAACAGTTTTGGCATCTCCCTTTATCCTTTGAAATTCAGAATGATTGGCATCCATAGGAACTCAGAATTCAGATAGTATTATTGATTCTCCTAGTGTAGTATGTTGATTCTTGAACACAGTTACTTTATGAGTCTTGGCCATGGCCCTAAGCACTTTGTTTTCCAGTATTACCACCAGATACATAAATGCCACAGACACATGACTGGGTGAACCTTTTTTAGATTGTGACTCAGCTTTGCTAGAGTCCCCAGTTAGAGGTGTCCAGAGCTCTTAAGCACACTCTTTTTGCTTTGGATCACGACTTTAACCACTCAGTCTCAAGTTTTTCACTTGGACCTGCATGCCACAAGCATATGGTTAGGGACAGCTTGATTTAGCCGCTTAGGCCTGGAACTATTTCCTTGGGCCCTCCTATCCACTGATGCTCAAAGCCTTGGATCCTTTTCACCCTTGCCTTTTGGTTTTAAGGCCTGCTGGCTTTTATTCCTTCTCTTGATCCAAATTTTTTTTTTGCTTCAAGAATCAAATTCATGATTTTTCATATCATCACTAATATTTTTTGTGTTCCTCATTCCTTCAGGAGCCAATATTCATAGAATTCAAGGTAAAAATTATGCACTGTTCAAGCATTCATTCAGAGAACAAAAAGTATTGCCACCACATATAGTTAATTATAATTTTTATTATTAAGAACTCGAAGATAAATTACTTCTTTATTCTAATTATCTACTATTTTATTCATGTCTGATGATGATGAGAAAAATAAATTACAACTTAATTGGAAATAAAAACCAGAATAGATATACTAATTACTACTACTACTACTACTATATATATCTCCTAAGGTAAATTTCTATAAAAACACTATCACAGAGTTAAAGCTAAAATTGGAACTCAACAACCTGTGTTTTGAGAAGTGGATGTTCCTCTGATCTGTGGGGTGCTTGGTCCTTCAAGAATTAATTTCTGGCGCTTCAGCTCCCTTAAATCACGCCCTTGCTCTTCTTGTTCCGTAAGCAGTTTGCAAAGCATGCTACTTTGATTGTTGGTGCACGAAATTGTGATCATTACTTTTCACAACTCAAATAATCCCTAGTAATGGCCCCAAAAACTTGGTGCTCAATACCATGGCATAAACACAACTTCGCACAACTAACCAGCAAGTGCACTGGGTCGTCCAAGTAATAAACCTTACGCGAGTAAGGGTCGATCCCACGGAGATTATTGGTATGAAGCAAGCTATGGTCACCTTGTAAATTTTAGTCAGGCAGACTCAGATGGTTATAGATGAAATATGAATAAAAGATAAAGATAGAGATACTTATGCAATTCATTGGTGAGAATTTCAGATAAGCGAATGGAGATGCTTTGTCCCTTCCGTCTCTCTGCTTTCCTACTGTCTTCATCCAATCCTTCTTACTCCTTTCCATGGCAAGCTGTATGCAAGGGTTTCACCGTTGTCAGTGGCTACCTCCCATCCTCTCAATGGAAATGTTCAATGCACCCTGTCACGGCACGACTATCCAGCTGTCGGTTCTCGATCATGTCGGAATAGAATCCAGTGATTCTTTTGCGTCTGTCACTAACGCCCCACAATCGCGAGTTTGAAGCACATCACAGTCATTCAATCATTGAATCCTACTCAGAATACCACAGACAAGGTTTAGACCTTCCGGATTCTCTTGAATGCTGCCATCAGTTCTAGCCTATACCACGAAGACTCTGATCTCACGGAATGGCTGGCTCGGTTGTCAGGCGAGCGCTCGGTTGTCAGGCAATCAACCATGCGTCGTGTATCAGGAATCCAAGAGATATTCACCCAATCTAAGGTAGAACGGAGGTGGTTGTCAGTCACACGTTCATAGGTGAGAATGATGATGAGTGTCACGGATCATCACATTCATCAAGTTGAAGAACAAGTGATATCTTGGAACAAGAACAAGCGGAATTGAATAGAAGAACAATAGTAATTGCATTAATACTCGAGGTACAGCAGAGCTCCACACCTTAATCTATGGTGTGTAGAAACTCCACCGTTGAAAATACATAAGAACAAAAGTGATCATTGGCTTCGGCCCTAGAGAGGGAACCAGAAGAACCAAGATGTCTAATACAATAGCAAAATGTCCTATTTATAGGGAACTAGTAGCTTAAGAATTACAAAGATGAGTAAATGACATAAAAATCCACTTCCGGGCCCACTTGGTGTGTGCTTGGGCTGAGCATTGAAGCATTTTCGTGTAGAGACTTCTCTTGGAGTTAAACGCCAGCTTTTGTGCCAGTTTGGGCGTTTAACTCCCACTTTGGTGCCAGTTCCGGCGTTTAACGCTGGGAATTCTGAAGGTGACTTTGAATGCCGGTTTGGGCCATCAAATCTTGGGCAAAATATGGACTATCATATATTGCTGGAAAGCCCAGGATGTCTACTTTCTAACGCCGTTGAGAGCGCGCCAATTGGATCTCTGTAGCTCCAGAAAATCCACTTCGAGTGCAGGGAGGTCAGAATCCAACAACATCTGCAGTCCTTTTCAGTCTCTGAATCAGATTTTTGCTCAGGTCCCTCAATTTCAGCCAGAAAATACCTGAAATCATAGAAAAACACACAAACTCATAGTAAAGTCCAGAAAAGTGAATTTTAACTAAAAACTAATAAAAATATACTAAAAACTAACTAAATCCTATTAAAAACATACTAAAAACAATGCCAAAAAGCGTACAAATTATCCGCTCATCAATTGTTCTGTTCTTCCTTTATTTGGTCCATAGCTTCTTGCAATTTGGAAATAGAAGCCTCAAGATGTTCCCAATATTCGAATTGAGGAAGTTCTGGGAGGACTTCCTGTGCTCTCCTCTTGATTGGATCATCCTGCAGCTGTTGTCTGTCCATTGATATTCTAGTGATTGGCCTCTCAACTGAGATATACTCTGTTATTCCCATCTTCACTCCAGCATCTCTGCAGAGCATAGAGATTAAGCTTGGATAGGCCAATCTGGCATCCTTGGAATTCCTGTTTGCTATTTTGTATAGTTCACACGAGATCAGTTGATGGACTTCTACTTCTTTTCCCAACATGATGCAGTGAATCATCACTGCTCTTTTAATAGTAACTTCAGAACGGTTGCTGGTGGGTAATACAGAACGTCCAATGAAATCCAGCCAGCCTCTGGCTATTGGTTTGAGATCTTCTCTTTTGAGTTGATTCGGGATGCCAGTTGTGTTGGTGGTCCACCTGGCTTCAGGGATGCATATATCCTCTAGAATCTTGTCCAAGCCTTTATTTACCCTCATCATTCTCCTATTAAAGGAGTCTGGGTCATCTTTCAGTTGAGGAAGCTTAAAGATCTCCCTGATTTTGTCAGGATGGGTATGAATAATCTTTTCTCTGACTAAGGTCCGATGGTCATAGAGGGTAGCTCCAATTATTCTTTGCCTGTCTGTCTGCCAGAGATTAGCATAGAACTCCTGAACCATGTTCCTTCCCACTTTCGTTTCAGGATTAGCTAGGATTTTCCAGTTCCTATTTCGAATTTGTTCTTGGATCTCCGGATATTCATCTTCTTTCAGATCGAACTTGACTTCCGGGATCACTAATCTTAGACTCATTATTTTGTAGTAATGGTCTGAATGTTCTTTAGTTAAGAACTTCCCTTGATTCCAAAGTGGCTTTGGAGTATTCTCTTTCTTGCCTCTTGGAGTGGGTTGTTTTCCTTTAGGAGCCATGATCTTAATAAGTATGTTTTTGTGATCACGGATAAACACACCAAATTTAGAGCTTTGCTTGTCCTCAAGCAAAATAGAAGAAAGGAGAGGGATAGGAGGAGAGCAAGTGTGGAATGGTGATGATGAGAGGGGCGCCGAATTGAATATATAGGGAGGGGGGTGGGAAATTTCGAAAATTCAATAAAAAGAAAAGATAGAAGATATGATTTATAAAAGATAAATATGATAAGAAAAAGATATGGTTTTAAAAAGAGAAAGATATGAATGATATTTAAAAAGATAAATCTGAATTTTTAATTTTGAAAAAGATTTTAAAAAGATAATTGAGTTTTGAAAAACTTAGAAGAGTTGGATTGGATTGGAAAACAATTTGTCTTTATGGATTAAGATATATTTGATATTTTTGAAAAAGGGATTTTAGAAATTAGGGTTCTTAGAAAACTAATTTGATTTGAAGGATGACATTTTGAAACATGTTTATGCAAGAGATCATGAATTGAAACATAAAAATTTAGAAAAATTGTAAAGAAAAACGAATTTTACCTCCTCCCCACCATCCTGGCGTTAAACGCCCAAATGCTGCATGTTTTGGGCGTTTAACGCCCAATTGCTGCTTCTCCTGGGCGTTCAACGCCCAGCTGTTGCTTCTTTCTGGCGTTGAACGCCAGGAAGTCCTTTGTCACTGGGCGTTTTTCTAAACGCCCAGGATGCTAACAATCTGGCGTTAAACTCCCAGAAGGTGCTTCTTTCTGGCGTTCAACGCCCAGAAGATGCTCCTTTCTGGCGTTTAACGCCCAGATGGCTACCCTTACTGGCGTTGAACGCCCAGTGGGTGCTTCTTTTGGGCGTTCAACGCCCAAAACGTTTCTTACTGGCTTTTTCATGCCAGTGAGCTTCCAAATTTCCCTGTAACTCTGCGAATTCAATCAATTGCTATTTTACCTCTTGGAGATACGTTGACATATACCTGTAAAAATCAATTTAATTAGCAAAAACAAATAAAATTAAATTTTGTGAATGGCTGGTGGTGCACGAAATTGCAATAACACTTTTGCAATCCCGCACAACTAACCAGCAAGTGCACTGGGTCGTCCAAGTAATACCTTGCGTGAGCAAGGGTCGATCCCACGGAGATTGTCGGCTTGAAGCAAGCTATGGTTATCTTGTAAATCTTAGTCAGGATATCAGAAATTATCAGGATTGATTGTAAGAAGCAAAAGAACATGTAATAGTTACTTGTACTGCAGTAATGGAGAATGGGTTGAGGTTTGGAGATGCTCCATCTTCCGAATCTCTGCTTTCCTACTGTCCTCTTCATCAAACACGCATGTCTCCTTCCATGGCAAGCTCGTGTAGGGTCTCACTGTTGTCAGCAGCTACCTCCCATCCGCGCAGTGAAAGCTAATGCAAAGCACTCTGTCACAGTGCCGCCAATCACCGGTTTGGTTCCCTCCCCTACCGGAATAACTCTTTTGCGTCTGTCACTAACGCCCAGTAGGTTACAGGTTTGAAGCACGTCACAGTCATTCAATCATTGAATCCTACTCAGAATACCACAGACAAGGTTTAGACCTTCCGGATTCTCTTGAATGCTGCCATCAGGTCCTGCCTATACCACGAAGACTCAGAAGAATCCAAGAGATAACTACTCAATCTAAGATAGAACAGAGGTGGTTGTCAGGCACATGTTCATGGTTGAGAATGATGATGATTGTCACGGATCATCACATTCATCCGGATTAAGAACAAGTGTTATCTTAGACTGGAAGCAAGCATGATTGAATAAGAAACAGTAGTAATTGCATTAATCCATCAAGACACAGCAGAGCTCCTCACCCCCAACCATGGGGTTTAGAGGCTCATACTGTGGAAAGAACGTGTACAAAAATGTTATGAGGTCATAAGGTTCTGATTACAATGTCAAAAGGGCCTATAAGTAGTAAACTAGTATCCTCAGTTTTACAGAAATGAGTAAATGACAGAAAAATCCACTTCCGGGCCCACTTGGTGTGTGCTTGGGCTGAGCATTGAAGCTTTTATGTGTAGAGACGTTTTCTGGAGTTAAACGCCAGTTCTCATGCCAGTTTGGGCGTTTAACTCCAACTTTTAATCCAGTTCCGGCGTTTAACGCTGGAATTTCTGAGGCCGGATTGCTACGCGGGTTTGGGCCATCAAATCTTGGACAAAGTATGGACTATTATATATTGCTGGAAAGCCCTGGATGTCTACTTTCCAATGCCGTTGAGAGCGCGCCAATTGGGCTTCTGTAGCTCCAGAAAATCCGCTTCGAGTGCAGGGAGGTCAGAATCCAACAGCATCTGCAGTCCTTTTCAGTCTCTGGATCAGATTTTTGCTCAGGACCCTCAATTTCAGTCAGAAAATACCTGAAATCACAGAAAAACACACAAACTCATAGTAAAGTCCAGAAAAGTGAATTTTAATTAAAAACTAATAAAAATGTACTAAAAACTAACTAAAAGATACTAAAAACATACTAAAAATAATGCCAAAAAGCATACAAATTATCCGCTCATCACAACACCAAACTTAAATTGTTGCTTGTCCCCAAGCAACTGAAAATCAAAATAGGATAAAAAGAAGAGAATATACTATAGATTCCAAAATATCAAAGAAACATAGTTCCAATCAGATGAGCGGGACTAGTAGCTTTTTGCCTCCGAACAGTTTTGGCATCTCACTCTATCCTTTGAAGTTCAGAATGATTGGCATCTATAAGAACTCAGAACTCAGATAGTGTTATTGATTCTCCTAGTTAAGTACATTGATTCTTGAACATAGCCAGTGTATGAGTCTTGGCTGTGGCCCAAAGCACTCTGTCTTCCAGTATTACCACCGGATACATACATGCCACAGACACATAATTGGGTGAACCTTTTTAGATTGTGACTCAGCTTTGCTAAAGTCCCCAATTAGAGGTGTCCAGGGTTCTTAAGCACACTCTTAATGCCTTGGATCACAACTTTATTTCCTTCTCTTTTTTTCTTTTCTTTTTTTCTTTCTTTTTTTTTTTTTTTCGAAAATATTTTTTTTTTCACTGCTTTTCTTGCTTCAAGAATCAATTTTGATGATTTTTCAGATCCTCAATAACAGTTCTCTTTCTCCTCATTCTTTCAAGAGCCAACAATTTTAACATTCTTAAAACAACAAATTCAAAAGACATATGCACTGTTCAAGCATTCATTCAGAAAACAAAAAGTATTGTCACCACATCAAACTAATTCAACTAGTTTCAGAGATAAATTTTGAAATCCTGTACTTCTTGTTCTTTTGTGATTAAAGCATTTTTCTTTTAAGAGAGGTGACGGATTCATAGGACATTCATAGCTTTAAGGCATAAACTTTATTATTTTTATTAATTAAGAACAAGAATCAAATATAGATATAAGATGAGACTAAAAATAAAGGAAAGAATAAAAAAAACGAAAAACAGAGGCTCCTAATGGTAGAGGTTTTCACAGAGTTAGGACTCAACAACCTTGATTTTGAGAAGTGGATGCTCCCCCAGCTTGGGAGGAGAGCTTTTGGCGCTTCAGTTCTTTGATTTCACGCCCCTGCTTCTCTTGCAGAGCAAGGAAGTCAAACTTGGATAAGCCAATTTGGCTTCAGTGGAGTTCTTATTTGCAATTGTGTAAATCTCACAAGCAATCAAGTGATGGACCTCCACCTCCTTTCCAAGCATAATGCAGTGAATCATCACTGCTCTTTTGATGGTAACCTCAGAGCGGTTGCTAGTGGGTAATATGGAACGCCCAATGAAGTCTAGCCAACCTCTTGCAATTGGTTTGAGGTCTCCCCTCTTGAGTTGGTTTGGGACACCCTTAGAATTGGTTATCCACTTAGTTCCAGGGAGGCATATGTCCTCTAGAACTTGATCCAACCCCTTATCTTCTCTCACCATCCTCCTCTTAAAGGAATCAGGATCATCTTTCAGTTGAGGTAACTGGAAGATTTCTCTTATTTGGTCCAGATGGAAGTATATAACTTTCCCTCTGACCATGGTTCTGTGGGTATGGTAGGCAGTTCCAGTCATTCTTTGCTTATCTGTGAGCCACAGATTTGAATAGAATTCCTGAACCATGTTCCTTCCAACCTTTGTCTCAGGATTGGTCAGAACTTCCCAACCTCTGTTTCGAATTTGCTCTTGGATCTCCGGATATTCATCTTCTTTCAGATCAAATTTAACTTCTGGGATCACTGACCTCAGACCCATTATTTTGTGATAATGGTCTTCATGTTCTTTGGTTAAGAACTTCTCTTCATTCCAAAGATTCTTTGGATTAGTCTCTTTCTTTCCTCTTGAGTTGGTTTGTTTTCCCTTGGGAGCCATGATATTGATGAACCTTAGCTTAGTGATCACGGAAAAGCACACCAAACTTAGAGGTTTTGCTTGTCCTCAAGCAAAAAGAAAAGAAAGAAGAGAAGAGAGGGAGAGATAGAGGAAATTCGAATGGTGTGAGGAAGGAGGGGTGAGGAACATTCATTTATAGAGTGGGGGGAAGGAGATTTTCGAAAACAAAAGAGAGATTTGAAAGGAAATTTGAAAAGATATGAAAAATATTTGAGAAAAGGGTGAGTTTTTGAAAAAGATTTGAGATTATTTTGAAAAATATTTGAAAAAAAATGGTTTTGATTTTTGAAGATTTGAAAGTGAGTGATGAATGATTGAAGTGTGATTTTGTAGAAAAGTATGGGTGAGAAAAGGAAAGTTTGAAAAAATCTGATTTGAAAACAAAATTGTGGTCCCCCCACCTTTCTGGCGTTAAACGCCCAGAATGGCACCCATTCTGGCGTTTAACGCCCACTTGGCACCCCTTTTGGGCGTTTAACGCCCATCCAGGTACCCTGGCTGGCGTTAAACGCCAGAAAACCTTCCTCACTGGGCATTTTTCTGAACGCCCAGTGATGCTGCACACCTGGCGTTAAACGCCCAGAATGGTGCCCATTCTGGCGTTTAACGCCCAGAATGGTACCATTACTGGCGTTAAACGCCCAGAATGGTGCCCATTCTGGCGTTTAACGCCCAAAATGCCCCTTACTGGCGTTTTTTCGCCAGTAAGCTCATTTTCTCTGCTTTTTGAGCTGAATCCTTCTGTAACTCTGTGAATTCCTTCATTTTTGATACTTGCCTCTGTAAGAACTAGTCTTACACCTTCCTAATGACTGGGTTGCCTCCCAGCAAGCGCTTCTTTACTGTCTTTAGCTGGACTTCTGCTGAGAATCACTCAAGTCTCAGTTCTGAGCATTCCTGCTCAAAATTTCCTTCAAGATAATGCTTGATTCTCTGTCCATTAACAATGAACTTCCTGTCAGAATCAATATCCTGAAGCTCAACATATCCATATGGTGATACTCCTGTAATCACATATGGACCCCTCCAACGGGATTTGAGTTTTCCTGGAAACAGTCTGAGCCTAGAGTTGAAGAGCAGAACTTTTTGTCCTGGCTCAAAGACTCTGGTTGACAATCTCTTGTCATGCCACTTTTTTGCTTTTTCCTTATAGATTTTAGCATTTTCAAAGGCATTGAGTCTGAACTCCTCTAGCTCATTTAGCTGGAGCAATCTTTTCTCACCAGCTAACTGTGCATCCATGTTTAGGAATCTGGTTGCCCAGTAGGCTTTATGTTCCAGTTCCACAGGCAAATGACAGGCCTTCCCATACACCAATTGGTATGGGGAGGTCCCTATAGGAGTCTTGAATGCTGTTCTGTATGCCCACAGAGCATCATCCAAGCTCTTTGCCCAATCCTTTCTTCGGGACATTACAGTCCGTTCCAGGATTCTTTTTAGCTCTCTGTTAGAGACTTCAGCTTGCCCATTTGTCTGTGGATGATACGGAGTTGCCACTTTATGGCTGATTCCATATCTAACCATAGCAGAGTATAGCTGCTTATTGCAGAAATGAGTGCCCCCATCACTGATTAGCACTCTGGGGACGCCAAACCTGCTGAAAATATTTTCTGGAGGAATTTCAGCACAGTCTTGGTGTCATTGTTGGGTGTAGCAATTGCTTCTACCCACTTGGATACATAGTCCACTGCCACCAGAATGTAAGTGTTTGAGTATGATGGTGGGAATGGCCCATGAAGTCAATTCCCCATACATCAAACAATTCTATCTCTAATATCCCTTGTTGAGGCATGGCGTATCCGTGAGGCAGGTTACCAGCTCTTTGGCAACTGTCACAGTTACGCACAAACTCTCGGGAATCTTTATAGAGAGTAGGCCAGTAGAAGCCGCACTGGAGAACTTTAGTGGCTGTTCGCTCACTTCCAAAGTGTCCTCCATACTGTGATCCATGGCAGTGCCATAGGATCCTTCGTGCTTCTTCTCTGGGTATACACCTGCGGATCACTCCGTCAGCACATCTCTTAAAGAGATATGGTTCATCCCAAAGGTAGTACTTGGCATCTGAAATTAGTTTCTTTCTCTGCACATGACTGTACTCTTTGGGTATGAACCTCACAGCTTTATAGTTTGCAATATCTGCAAACCATGGAGCTTCCTGAATGGCAAAGAGTTGCTCATCTGGGAAAGTCTCAGAGATCTCAGTAGAAGGGAGGGACGCCCCAGCTACTGGCTCTACTCTGGACAGATGATCAGCTACTTGGTTCTCTGTCCCTTTTCTGTCTCTTATTTCTATATCAAACTCTTGCAGAAGTAACACCCATCTGATAAGCCTGGGTTTTGAATCCTGCTTTGTGAGTAAGTATTTAAGAGCAGCATGGTCAGTGTACACAATCACCTTTGATCCCACTAAGTAGGATCTAAACTTGTCAATGGCATAGACCACTGCAAGTAATTCTTTTTCTGTGGTTGTGTAATTCTTCTGTGCATCATTTAGAACACGGCTGGCATAATAAATGACATGCAGAAGTTTGTTATGCCTCTGTCCCAACACTGCACCAATGGCGTGATCACTGGCATCACACATTAATTCAAATGGTAATGCCCAATCTGGTGCAGAGATGACTGGTGCTGTGACCAGCTTAGCTTTCAGGGTCTCAAATGCCTGCAAACACTGTGTGTCAAACACAAATGGTGTGTCAGCAGCTAGCAGGTTACTCAGAGGTTTAGCAATTTTCGAAAAATCCTTGATAAACCTTCTGTAGAATCCTGCATGCCCCAGAAAGCTTCTGATTGCCTTAACATTGGCAGGTGGTGGTAATTTTTCAATTACCTCTACCTTTGCCTTATCCACCTCTATTCCCCTGCTTGAAATTTTGTGCCCAAGGACAATTCCTTCAGTCACCATAAAGTGACATTTCTCCCAGTTTAAACCAGGTTAGTCTCTTGGCATCTTTTCAGGACAAGTGATAGGTGGTTAAGACAGGAGCTAAATGAGTCTCCATATACTGAAAAGTCATCCATGAAGACTTCCAGAAATTTCTCTACCATATCTGAGAAGATAGAGAGCATGCACCTCTGAAAGGTTGCAGGTGCATTGCACAGACCAAAAGGCATTCTCCTATAGGCAAACACGCCTGAAGGGCAGGTGAATGCTGTCTTCTCTTGGTCCTGAGGGTCTACTGCAATTTGGTTGTAGCCTGAATAGCCATCCAAAAAGCAGTAATAATCATGGCCAGCTAGTCTTTCTAGCATTTGGTCTATGAATGGTAAAGGAAAATGATCCTTTCTGGTGGCTGTATTGAGCCTTCTGTAGTCAATACACATGCGCCACCCTGTGACTGTCCTTGTAGGAACCAGTTCATTTTTTTCATTATGAACCACTGTCATGCCTCCCTTTTTGGGAACAACTTGGACAGGGCTCACCCAGGGGCTATCAGAAATAGGATAAATAATCCCAGCCTCCAGTAATTTAGTGACCTCTTTCTGCACCACCTCCTTCATGGCAGGATTTAGCCTCCTCTGTGGTTGAACCACTGGTTTGGCATTATCCTCCAACAGGATCTTGTGCATGCATCTGGCTGGGCTAATGCCCTTGAGATCACTTATGGACCACCCAAGAGCTGTTTTGTGTGTCCTTAGCACTTTAATCAGTGCTTCCTCTTCCTGTGAATTTAAAGCAGAGCTTATAATCACTGGAAAAGTATCACCCTCTCCCAGAAATGCATATTTCAGGGATGGTGGTAATGGCTTGAGTTCAGGCTTAGGAGGCTTATCTTCCTCCTGAGGAATTTTCGAAAATTCCTTTGCCTCTTCTGGCTCTTCCTGATCAGTTGGAGCATCTTTGAAGATGTCCTCAAGCTCTGATTCTAGGCTTTCAGCCATATTGATCTCTTCTACCAGAGAGTCAATAATGTCAGCGCCCATGCAGTCCTCTGGTGTGTCTGGATGCTGCATAGCTTTTACAGCATTCAACTTGAACTCATCCTCATTGACTCTCAAGGTTACTTCCCCCTTTTGTACATCAATGAGAGTTCGTCCAGTTGCTAGGAAAGGTCTTCCTAGAATGAGAGTTGCATTTTTATGCTCCTCCATTTCCAGCACCACAAAGTCAGTTGGGAAGGCAAATGGCCCAACTTTGACAATCATGTCCTCTATTATGCCTGATGGGTGTTTAATGGAGCCATCAGCAAGTTGGAGGCATATCCTGGTTGGTTTGACTTCTCCAATCAACCCAAGCTTTCTGATAGTGGATGCAGGTATTAAGTTAATACTTGCTCCAAGATCACATAAGGCCACCCTGGTGTAAGTGCCTTCCAATGTGCATGGTATCAGAAAGCTTCCAGGATCTTGAAGCTTTTCTGGTAAGCTTTTTAGAATGACTGCACTGCATTCTTCAGTGAGAAATACTTTTTCAGTTTCTCTCCAATCCTTCTTATGACTTAAGATCTCTTTCATGAACTTAGCATAAGAAGGTATTTGCTCAAGTGCCTCTGCAAAAGGAATCTTTATTTCAAGAGTCCTTAAATAGTCTGCAAAGCGGGCAAATTGCTTATCCTGTTCCGCTTTGCGGAGTTTCTGAGGATAAGGCATCTTGGCTTGATATTCTTCAACCTTAGATGCTGCAGGTTTATTCCTTACAGAAGTGGTTGAAGAAGCCTTGTTAGGGGGGTAATCATCAGGATCCTCAGGTGCCTGATTCCCCTTGGGCGTTTGAACGCCAGGAGTGGATGAAGTTTGGGCGTTAAACGCCAACTTCTCCCCCTTTTCTGGCGTTTGAACGCCAGAACTGGGCAGGGAATGGGCGTTTAACGCCAGCTTTCCTCCCTGTTCTGGCATTTGAACGCCAATAATATTCCTCTCTGGGCTCTTACTGTCCTCAGAGGGATTTTGAACAGTGGCTTGGTCATCCTCTGTCAACTGTTCCTTAATTGACTTCTTGCTCTTTTGAGCAGTGGCTTTCAGTGTTTTCCCACTCCTCAGTTGAACTGCTTGACATTCTTCTGTTATTTGTTTAGATATTTGCTGTTTTGCTTGATTCAACTGCAGTTCTATGCTCTTGTTAGCAACCTTAGTATCATGGAGCATTTCTTTAAATTCTGCTAACTGTTCTGTCATCAGAGCAATTGTTGACTGAGCTCATTCATCTGTTCCTGAGGATTAGGATCAGTGACTAATGCCATGATCTCCTCCTTTGGAACGTACTCATTGCTAGAATACAAGTATTGGTTTCTAGCAACAGTGTCTATAAGCTCTTGAGCTTCTTCAATTATCTTTCTCATGTGTATAGATCCACCAGCTGAGTGGTCTAAAGACATCTGAGCTTTTTCTGTAAGCCCATAGTAGAAAATGTCTAACTGTACCCACTCTGAGAACATTTCAGAGGGACATTTTCTTAGCATACCTCTATACCTCTCCCAGGCATCATAAAGGGATTCATTATCCTCTTGTTTAAAGCCTTGGATGTCTAGCCTTAGCTGGGTCATCCTTTTTGGAGGGTAAAAATGATTCAGGAATTTTTCTGATAACTGTTTCCATGTCTTTATGCTTGCTGTAGGTTGGTTATTTAACCACCTTTTTGCTTGATCTTTTACAGCAAATGGAAACAGTAACAGTCTGTAGACATCCTGATCTACCTCTTTATCATGTATTGTGTCAGCAATTTGTAAGAACTGTGCCAGAAACTCAGTAGGTTCTTCCTCTGGAAGACCGGAATACTGGCAATTTTGCTGCACTATGATAATGAGTTGAGGGTTTAGCTCAAAGCTGCTTGCTTTGATGGGAGGTACACAGATGCTACTCCCATATGCAGCTGTACTGGGGTTGGCATAGGACCCCAGAGTCCTTCTGGACTGATTAATTCCACTTAAGTCCATAATAGACAAAAGGGAAATGAGAATAATTGCAAAGAGATGAATTTTGTTTATTTTTATTATTATTATTTTATTTTTTTTTGAAATAACCGAAAAATTAAATAAAATAAAATAAAACAAAAGGAAAATAAAATAAAATTCGAAAATTAAGAATAGAATAAGATCAAAGCAAATTGGGAACTGAATCAATTAGTAAAGAAAAAGATTTTGAAAACAGCAATTAAGAAGATATGATTGAAAAATTTTTTTGAAAAAGATTTGATTCTTAAAAGAGGAAAGAGAAAACACAAAAAGACACCAAACTTAAAATTTTAGAAAATCAAACACTAATTTTTTTCGAAAATTTTAAGGAAAACACAAAGAGGACACCAAACTTAGAACTTTTATGAATCAAAAGGGCTAAGAACATGCAAGAACGAAAATTTTAAAAGAAAAACAAACGCATGCAATTGACACCAAACTTAGAATATGAAACTAGACTCAACTAAAAAGACTCTAAACCAACAAAAATAAAAAAAAATCCTAATCTAAGCAACAAAATAAACCGTCAGTTGTCCAAACTCGAACAATCCCCGGCAACGGCGCCAAAAACTGGTGCACGAAATTGCAATAACACTTTTGCAATCCCGCACAACTAACCAGCAAGTGCACTGGGTCGTCCAAGTAATACCTTGCGTGAGCAAGGGTCGATCCCACGGAGATTGTCGGCTTGAAGCAAGCTATGGTTATCTTGTAATCTTAGTCAGGATATCAGAAATTATCAGGATTGATTGTAAGAAGCAAAAGAACATGTAATAGTTACTTGTACTGCAGTAATGGAGAATGGGTGAGGTTTGGAGATGCTCCATCTTCCGAATCTCTGCTTTCCTACTGTCCTCTTCATCAAACACGCATGTCTCCTTCCATGGCAAGCTCGTGTAGGGTCTCACTGTTGTCAGCAGCTACCTCCCATCCGCGCAGTGAAAGCTAATGCAAAGCACTCTGTCACAGTGCCGCCAATCACCGGTTTGGTTCCCTCCCCTACCGGAATAACTCTTTTGCGTCTGTCACTAACGCCCAGTAGGTTACAGGTTTGAAGCACGTCACAGTCATTCAATCATTGAATCCTACTCAGAATACCACAGACAAGGTTTAGACCTTCCGGATTCTCTTGAATGCTGCCATCAGGTCCTGCCTATACCACGAAGACTCAGAAGAATCCAAGAGATAACTACTCAATCTAAGATAGAACAGAGGTGGTTGTCAGGCACATGTTCATGGTTGAGAATGATGATGATTGTCACGGATCATCACATTCATCCGGATTAGAACAAGTGTTATCTTAGACTGGAAGCAAGCATGATTGAATAAGAAACAGTAGTAATTGCATTAATCCATCAAGACACAGCAGCTCCTCACCCCCAACCATGGGGTTTAGAGGCTCATACTGTGGAAAGAACGTGTACAAAAATGTTATGAGGTCATAAGGTTCTGATTACAATGTCAAAAGGGCCTATAAGTAGTAAACTAGTATCCTCAGTTTTACAGAAATGAGTAAATGACAGAAAAATCCACTTCCGGGCCCACTTGGTGTGTGCTTGGGCTGAGCATTGAAGCTTTTATGTGTAGAGACGTTTTCTGGAGTTAAACGCCAGTTCTCATGCCAGTTTGGGCGTTTAACTCCAACTTTTAATCCAGTTCCGGCGTTTAACGCTGGAATTTCTGAGGCCGGATTGCTACGCGGGTTTGGGCCATCAAATCTTGGACAAAGTATGGACTATTATATATTGCTGGAAAGCCCTGGATGTCTACTTTCCAATGCCGTTGAGAGCGCGCCAATTGGGCTTCTGTAGCTCCAGAAAATCCGCTTCGAGTGCAGGGAGGTCAGAATCCAACAGCATCTGCAGTCCTTTTCAGTCTCTGGATCAGATTTTTGCTCAGGACCCTCAATTTCAGTCAGAAAATACCTGAAATCACAGAAAAACACACAAACTCATAGTAAAGTCCAGAAAAGTGAATTTTAATTAAAAACTAATAAAAATGTACTAAAAACTAACTAAAAGATACTAAAAACATACTAAAAATAATGCCAAAAAGCATACAAATTATCCGCTCATCAGCTGGGTTGCCTCCCAGCAAGCGCTTCTTTAATGTCATTAGCTGGACTATTACTGAGTTTTTAATCAAGTCTCAGTTTTGAGCATTCTTTCTCAAAATTGATTTCAAGATAATGTTTAACTCTCTGTCCATTAACAATGAACTTTTTGTTAGATTCATTATCCTGAAGCTCTACGTATCCATATGGTGATACACTTGTAATCACATATGGACCTCTCCACCGGGATTTTAATTTTCCGGGAAATAATTTGAGCCTAGAATTAAATAGCAGAACTTTCTGCCCCGGCTCAAAGACTCTGGATGACAATTTCTTATCATGCCATCTTTTTGCTTTCTCTTTGTAAATTTTTGCATTTTCGAAAGCATTGAGTCTAAATTCCTCTAGCTTATTTAACTGAAGCAATCGTTTTTCTCCATCTAACTTGGCATCAAGGTTCAGGAATCTGGTTGCCCAGTAGGCCTTATGTTCCAGTTCCACTGGCAAGTGACATGCCTTTCCATACACAAGCTGGTATGGAGAGGTCCCTATAGGGGTCTTGAATGCTGCTCTGTATGCCCACAGAGCATCATCCAAGCTTCTTGCCCAATCCCTTCTACGGTTAATTACAGTCTGTTCCAGGATTCTTTTGAGTTCTCTATTTGAGACTTCAACTTGCCCATTAGTTTGCGGGTGATATGGAGTAGCTACCCTGTGGCTAACTCCGTAACGAACCAAAGCAGAGTAAAGCTGTTTATTGCAGAAATGAGTGTCCCCATCACTGATTAATACTCTAGGGGTACCAAATCTGCTGAAGATGTGTTTCTGGAGGAATTTTAACACTGTTTTAGTGTCATTAGTGGGGGTTGCAATAGCCTCCACCCATTTGGATACATAATCCACTGCCACCAGAATATAAGTGTTTGAGTATGATGGTGGGAAAGGTCCCATGAAGTCAATTCCCCATACATCAAACAACTCAATCTCCAAGATCCCTTGTTGAGGCATGGCATAACTGTGAGGCAGATTACCAGATCTTTGGCAACTATCACAATTAAGTACAAACACTCGGGAATCTTTATAAAGAGTAAGCCAGTAGAAGCCGCATTGGAGGACTCTTGTGCCTGTTCGCTCACTTCCAAAATGTCCTCCATATTGTGATCCATGGCAGTGCCATAGGATCTCCTGTGCTTCTTCTTTAGGCACACATCTACGGATTGCTCCGTTTGCACATCTCTTGAAGAGATATGGTTCATCCCAAAGATAGTACTTTGCATCTGTGATCAATTTCTTTGATTGTTGCCTACTGTACTCTTTGGGTATGAATCTCACTGCCTTGTAGTTTGCAATGTCTGCAAACCATGGTACTTTCTGGATGGCAAAGAGTTGCTCATCAGGAAAGGTTTCAGAGATCTCAGTGAGAGGGAGGGACGCCCCTGCTACTGGTTCTATTCGGGACAGGTGATCTGCTACTTGGTTTTCTGTCCCTTTTCTGTCTCTTATTTCTATATCAAACTCTTGCAGAAGCAACACCCATCTGATAAGTCTGGGTTTTGAATCCTGCTTTGTGAGTAGATATTTAAGGGCAGCATGATCAGTGTACACAATCACTTTTGATCCTACTAAGTAGGATCTAAACTTGTCAATGGCGTAAACCACTGCAAGTAGCTCTTTTTCCGTGGTTGTGTAGTTCTTCTGGGCGTCATTTAGAACACGATTGGCATAGTAAATGACGTGCAGAAGCTTGTCATGCCTTTGTCCCAACACTACACCAATGGCATGGTCACTGGCATCACACATTAGTTCAAATGGCAATGCCCAGTTTGGTGTAGAGTTGATTGGTGCTGAGACCAATTTAGCTTTCAGAGTCTCAAATGCCTGCAGACACTCTTTATCAAAGATAAATGGCGTGTCAGCAGCTAGCAGGTTGCTTAGAGGTTTGACGATTTTTGAAAAATCCTTTATAAACCTCCTATAGAATCCTGCATGCCCCAGAAAGCTTCTGATTGCCTTAACATTGGCAGGTGGTGGTAATTTTTCAATTACTTCTACCTTATCTTGATCCACCTCTATACCCTTGTTCGAAATTTTGTGCCCAAGGACAATTCCTTCTGTCACCATAAAGTGACACTTCTCCCAGTTTAAAACCAGGTTAGTCTCTTGGCATCTCTTTAGAACAAGTGCTAGATGGTCAAGACAGGAGCTGAATGAGTCTCCAAATACTGAAAAGTCATCCATGAAGACTTCCAGAAATTTTTCCACCATATCAGAGAAAATTGAGAGCATGCACCTCTGAAAGGTTGCAGGTGTATTGCACAGGCCAAATGGCATCCTTCTGTATGCAAATACTCCAGATGGGCATGTGAATACCGTTTTCTCCTGATCCTAGGGATCTACTGCAATTTGATTATAACCTGAATATCCATCCAGGAAGCAGTAGTATTCATGACCTGCTAGTCTTTCTAGCATCTGGTCTATGAATGGTAAAGAAAAGTGATCCTTTCTGGTGGCTGTATTGAGCCTTCTGTAATCAATACACATACGCCACCCTGTAACTGTTCTTGTAGGAACCAGTTCATTTTTTTCATTGTGAACCACTGTCATGCCACCTTTCTTAGGGACAACCTGGACAGGGCTTACCCAGAGGCTATCAGAAATAGGATAAATAATCCCAGCCTCTAGTAACTTAGTGACCTCTTTCTGCACCACCTCCTTCATGGCTGGGTTCAACCGCCTTTGTGGTTGAACCACTGGCTTGGCGTCACCCTCTAGTAGGATCTTGTGCATGCATCTGGCTGGACTAATGCCCTTGAGATCACTGATGGACCACCCAAGAGCTGTCTTGTGTGTCCTTAGCACTTGAATTAGTGCTTCCTCTTCCTGTGGCTCTAAGGTAGAGCTTATGATTACAGGAAAGGTATCACCTTCTCCCAGAAATGCATATTTCAGGGATGGTGGTAATGGTTTGAGCTCGGGTTTAGGAGGTTTCTCCTTTTCCTGAGGGATTTTCAGAGGTTCTACTATTCTCTCTGATTCTTCCAGATCAGGCTGAACATCTTTAAAGATGTCCTCTAACTCTGATTCGAGACTCTCAGCCATATTGACCTCTCTTGCTAGGGAGTCAATAATATCAGCACTCATGCAGTCATTTGGGGTATCTAGATGTTGCATGGCTTTAACAACATTCAACTTGAACTCCTCCTCATTGACTCTCAGGGTTACTTTCCCTTTTTGGACGTCAATGAGGGTTCGGCCAGTTGCTAGGAAAGGTCTTCCTAGAATGAGAGTTGCACTCTTGTGCTCCTCCATTTCCAGCACCACAAAGTCAGTAGGAAAGGCAAATGGCCCAACCTTGACAATCATGTCTTCAATCACGCCTGATGGGTATTTAATGGAGCCATCAGCAAGTTGAAGACATATCCGGGTTGGTTTGATTTCTTCAGTCAAACCAAGCTTTCTGATAGTAGATGCAGGTATTAGGTTGATACTTGCCCCAAGGTCACACAAAGCTTGCTTGGTGCAATTACCCTCTAATGTGCATGGTATCATAAAGCTTTCGGGATCCTTAAGCTTCTCAGGTAAGCTTTTCAGAATGACTGTACTGCATTCTTCAGTGAGGTAAACTTTTTCAGTTTCCCTCCAATCCTTCTTATGACTTAAGATCTCTTTCATGAACTTAGCATAAGAGGGTATTTGCTCAAGTGCTTCTGCAAACGGAATCTTTATTTCAAGAGTCCTGAGATAATCTGCAAAGCGGGCAAATTGCTTATCCTGTTTCGCTTGGCGGAGTTTTTGAGGATAAGGCATTTTGGCTTTGTATTCCTCAACCTTAGTTGCTGCAGGTTTATTGCCTGTAGAAGTGGGTTGGGAAGCCTTTTTAGAAGGGTTGTTATCAGCACTTGTATGTGACTGATCCCCCACTGGCATTTGAATGCCAGGGGTGGAAGTTGGAGTGGCGTTAGACGCCAACTCCTTATCTGTTACTGGCGTCTGAACGCCAGAACTGTGCTCCCTTTGGGCGTTCAACGCCGGATTCATGCTTGTTTCTGGCATTGAACGCCAGGAATGAGCATGGTCTGGGCGTTCAGCGCCAGCATTATTCCTCTCTGGGCTCTGACTATCCTCAGAGGGATTTTGAGTAGCCATTTGTTCATTTCTTGGCTTCCTGCTGCTTTGAAGTGAGGTATTTAATGTTTTTCCACTTCTTAATTGAACTGCTTGGCATTCTTCTGCTATTTGTTTTGACAGTTGTTTTTCTGTTTGCTTTAACTGTACTTCCATATTCCTGTTAGCCATTCTTGTTTCCTGTAGTATTTCCTTGAATTCGGCTAGTTGCTGGGTTAGAAAGTCTAATTGCTGATTGAATTCATTAGCCTGATCCACAGGACTGAGTTCAGCAGTTACTGTTTTAGCTTCTTCTTTCATGGAAGATTCACTGCTTAGGTACAGATGCTGATTTCTGGCAACTGTATCAATAAGCTCTTGAGCTTCTTCAATTGTTTTTCTCATATGTATAGATCCACCAGCTGAGTGGTCTAGAGAAATCTGAGCTTTTTCTGTAAGCCCATAGTAGAAGATGTCTAATTGCACCCATTCTGAAAATATTTCAGAGGGGCATTTTCTTAGCATCTCTCTGTATCTCTCCCAGGCATCATAAAGGGATTCATTATCTCCTTATTTGAAGCCTTGGATGCTTAGCCTTAGCTGTGTCATCCGTTTTGGAGGGAAATAGTAATTCAGAAATTTTTCTGACAGCTGTTTCCATGTTTTTATGCTGTTCTTAGGCTGGTTATTTAACCACCTCTTAGCTTGATCTTTTACAGCAAATGAAAACAGTAATAATCTGTAGACATCCTGATCCACTTCTTTATCATGTACTGTGTCAGCGATTTGTAAAAATTGTGCCAGAAACTCTGTAGGTTCTTCATGTGGAAGACCGGAATACTGGCAGTTTTGCTACACCATGATAATGAGCTGAGGATTCAACTCAAAGCTACTAACTCCAATGGAGGGTATACAGATACTACTCCCATATGAAGCAGTAGTGGGGTTAGCATATGACCCCAGAGTCCTCCTGGACTGTTCATTTCCACTTAATTCCATGATGGAACAAGGGAGATGATATGTATGTTGATATTATTTATTTTATAGAAGTGGAATAAATAAAAACGGTATATATATAAAAAAAATTTGAAAATATTTTGTGAGATTTTTTTCGAAAAATTTTGAAATTGAAATCTGAATTTTTATATAAAAATTTTGAAAATGTAGTTTAAAATTAGTTAGAAAAGATATAAATTTTTTTTTGAATTTTGAATTTTATGATGAAAGAGAAAAACAAAAAAGACACAAGACTTAAAAATTTTTAGATCTAATGCTCCTTATTTTCAAAAATTTTGGAGGGAAAACACCAAGGAACACCAAACTTAAAAATTTTAAGATCAAAACACAAGAAAGACTCAAGAACACCTTGAAGATTCACAAGAACACCAAGAACAAAAGAAAGAACACCAAATTTAAATTTTTTTAGAAAACCCAAATAAATTTTCGAAAATTATATCAAAATTAACAAGAAAACACCAAACTTAAAGTTTGGCACAAGATTAAATCAAGAAAAATTATTTTTGAAAAAGATTTTCAAAAGAACTGGTGCCCAATCATCAAGAATATAAACCAATACTCTAGCCAATTGGGAGTAAATGTAACACTTGTTTTGAATAGGTATATTCCTTTTGGAAGATTAATGCTTTAAAAAGAACACAAGTGAAACAAGAAAAGACTCAAAACAAGAAAGATAAACAAGAACAACTTGAAGATCAATGAAGAACAAAGAACACAAATTCGAAAAGTTAAAGAAAGATATAAAATATGCAATTAACACCAAACTTAGAACAAGACACTAAACTCAAGAAAAATTAACAATTAATTAAGAAAATAATATTTTTGAAAAGAAATTTTTGAAAAGAAACTATCCTATCAGATTTTAATGACTCTATAACAATAAAAATAAATTATTCCTAATCTAAGAAATAAAATAAACCTTTAGTTGTTCAAACTCGAATAATCCCCGGCAACGGCGCCAAAAACTTGGTGCACGAATTTGCAATCCGTACAACTAACCAGCAAGTGCACTGGGTCGTCCAAGTAATACCTTACGTGAGTAAGGGTCGATCCCACGGAGATTATTGGTTTGAAGCAAGCTATGTTTATTTTATTATTCTTAGTCAGGATATTAATTAAAATTATCAGTTGGAATTATTAGATTGGAAAAAAATAAAAGAGAAAAAAATCGTTACTTGTTGTGCAGTAATGGGAAATATGTTGGAGTTTTGGAGATGCTTTGTCCTCTGAATTTCTGTAATGTAATATTCAACTCAATTGTTTGTAAAGCACGTCTACGGCAAGCTGTATGTAGGGTGTCACCATTGTCAGTGGCTACCTCCCATCCTCTCAGTGAAAACGGTCCAGATGCTCTGTCACAGCACGGCTAATCAGCTGTTGGTTCTCGATCATGTTGGAATAGGATCCATTGATCCTTTTGCGTTTGTCATCACGCCAGCAATCGCGAGTTTGAAGCTCGTCACAGCCATTCAATTCCGGAATCCTACTCGGAATACCACAGACAAGGTTTAGACTTTCCGGATCCTCAAGAATGGCCGCCATCAATTCTAGCTTATACCGCGAAGATTCTGATTAAAGAATCTAAGAGAAGCTCATTCAATCTGATGTAGAACGGAGGTGTTTGTCAGACACGCGTTCATGAGTTAAGGAAGGTGATGAGTGTCACGGATCATCACCTTCTCTATAATTAAGCGCGAATGAACATCTTAGATACGAGCATACAAACGTTTGAGTGGAGAAATAGAAACAATTGCATTAATTCATCGAGACGCTGCAGAGCTCCTCACCCCCAACAATGGAGTTTAGAGACTCATGCCGTCAAAGTGTATAAAGTTTAGATCTAAAAATGTCATGAGGTACAAGATAAGTCTCTAAAAGTTGTTTAAATAGTAAACTAGTAACCTAGGTTTACAGAATATGAATAAACTAAGATAATTGGTACAGAAATCCACTTCTAGGGCCCACTTGGTGTGTGCTGGGGCTGAGACTAAAGCTATCCACGAGCTGAGGCTTTTCTTGGAGTTGAACTCCAAGTTATAACGTGTTTTGGGCGTTCAACTCCGGATCATGACGTGTTTCTGACGTTTAACTCCAGACAGCAGCATGTACTTGGTATTCAACGCCAAGTTACGTCGTCTATATTTGCGCAAAGTATGGACTATTATATATTGCTGGAAATCCCTAGATGTCTACTTTCCAACGCCGTTGAGAGCGCGCCAATTGGACTCCTGTAGCTCCAGAAAATCCATTTCGAGTGCAGGGAGGTCAGGATCCAACAGCATCAGCAGTCCTTTTTCAGCCTAACTCAGATTTTTGCTCAGCTCCCTCAATTTCAGCCAGAAAATACCTGAAATCACAGAAAAACACACAAACTCATAGTAAAGTCCAGAAATATGATTTTTGCCTAAAAACTAATAATATTCTACTAAAAACCAATTAAAACATACTAAAATCTACATGAAATTACCCCCAAAAAGCGTATAAAATATCCGCTCATCAATCAGCTCTGAAATCTATATCCCTATTCTCAATACTCAAGAAAGGATGTCAATTCGAATGGACTCAGGAATGTGAGTAAATTTTTTAAGATTTCAAAAATTTTCTGAGTTTGCCACCAATCCCTACCCGACCTATTCAAGGGAAAGAGCTCGTACTGTACCTGGCAGTTACAAATAAAGCCATAGCCTCGGCTCTAGTCTAAGAAGATGAAAACAGACAACAGTTGATTTGTTTTGTTAGCAAGGCTCTATAGGGGGGTAGAACTAAACGACTAAAAGATAGAGAAGTTCGTATATGCCTAGTGCTCACCTCTTGAAGGCTCCAACCTTACTTCTAAACTTATACCATAAATGTCCAAACTAATCAACCCATTAAACACATCCTCTAGAAGACGAATATTGTAGGTTGGACGCTATAATAGGCAATAGAGCTGTCCGAGTTTGACTTAAAGTATGAAACTCGAATAGTAATCAAATCCCAATACCTAGCCGACTTTGTGGCCGAATAAATTTGAACTCAAGGAAATACTATGGCCTAGAATTTATACGTAGATGGATCATCCAACAAAGCTAGAAGTGGAGCAGAAATCATTTTGAAGAATGAAGGAACTCGAGTAGAACTTTTATTGAAATTTGAGTTTCCAACCTCCAATAATCAAGCAGAGTACGAAGTCATGCTTGCTAGATTAAGGTTGGCCAAAGAAGCTAGGGCGGTAAAATTGATAGTGTTCAGTAACTCTCAAGTAATAACTTCTCAAGTGAATAGGACTTTCCAAACTAAAGATCCCAACATGAAAATATACTTAGAAGAAATACTAGAACAATTATCTCAATTTCTAGATGTAGAGGTCTGTCACATAGCTCGGAAGTCCAATAAATGCTCTCTCCAAATTGGCTAACACCAAGCCAGGGGGCAACAACAGGAGCTTGATCCAGAAACTCTCTACACACCATCAGTGGCTAAGGAAGTCGATAAGTCGAACTCATTGGCTATCTTCAATCTAAACTTAGGTTGGTTGACCCCTATTATCGAATATCTCAAATTCAATATCATCCCTAAAGAAGAAAGGGAAGCAAGGAGGGACATAAGGGAAGCACAAAACTACCTTGGTTCACAGTGTTCTATACAGAAGAGGAGTATCTATGCCTTTACTAAAGTACGTCCTGACCTCCAAGACTAATGAAGTCTTAGAGGAAGTCCACAACAGCATATGCGGAAACCACTGGTGCACGAAATTGTGATACACAATGGTGCCAACAACTTGGTACGCACAATTGTAATCTCAACTCTTTTTCACAACTTCGCACAACTAACCAGCAAGTGCACTGGGTCGTTCAAGTAATAAACCTTACGTGAGTAAGGGTCAATCCCACGGAGATTGTTGGCTTGAAGCAAGCTATGGTCATCTTGTAAATCTCAGTCAGGTGGATTCAAATGGTTATAGAGTTTTAATAATTAAAATATAAATAAACATAAAATAAAGATAGAGATACTTATGTAATTCATTGGTGGGAATTTAAGATAAGTGTATGGAGATGCCTCATTCCTTTTGAATCTCTGCTTTCCTATTGCCTTCATCCAATCCTTCATACTCCTTTCTATGGCAAGCTGTATGTAGGGCGTCACCGTTGTTAATGGCTACTTCCCATCCTCTCAGTGAAAAAGGTCCTCTACGGTTTCCGGCATGGCTAATCAGCTGTCGGTTCTCGATCATGTAGGAATAGGATTTACTATCCTTTTGCGTCTGTCACCATGCCCTACAGTCGCGAGTTTGAAGCTCGTCACAGTCATCCCATCCCAGATCCTACTCGGAATACCACAGACAAGGTTTAGACTTTCCGAATCTCAAGAATGCTGCCAATGGATTCTAGCTTATACTACGAAGACTCCAATTGCAAGGAGTTGAAGGCTCAGTTGTCAGGAGAAGCAATCAAACGCATGGACCAGGCATCCAAGAGATACACACTCTAGCTTTTGTAGGTAGAACGGAAGGGTTTGTCAGGCATGCGTTCATAAGTGAGAATGGTGATGAGTGTCTGATGAGCGGATGATTTGTATACTTTTTGGCATTGTTTTTAGTATGTTTTTGATATGATCTAGTTAGTTTTTAGTATATTTTTATTAGTTTTTAGTTAAAATTCACTTTTCTGGACTTTACTATGAGTTTGTGTGTTTTTCTGTGATTTCAGGTATTTTCTGGCTGAAATTGAGGGACCTGAGCAAAAATCTGATCCAGAGACCAAAAAGGACTGCAGATGCTGTTGGATTCTGACCTCCCTGCACTCGAAGCGGATTTTCTGGAGCTACAGAAGCCCAATTGGCGCGCTCTCAACGGCGTTGGAAAGTAGACATCCTGGGCTTTCCAGCAATATATGATAGTCCATACTTTGCCCAAGATTTGATGGCCCAAACCGGCGTTCAAAGTCACCTCAAGAAATCCCAGCGTTAAACGCTGGAACTGGCACCTAATTGGGAGTTAAACGCCCAAACTGGCACTAAAGCTGGCGTTTAACTCCAAGGAGAGTCTCTACACGAAATTTCTTCATTGCTCAGCCCAAGCACACACCAAGTGGGCCCGGAAGTGGATTTTTATGTCATTTACTCATCTATGTACTAGTTTTCTATAAGTAGGACCTTTTACTATTGTATTAAGACATCTTGGTAGCTATCTTTGAGTTTTATGCTATCTTAGATCATTGGGAGGCTGGCCATTCGGCCATGCCTAGACCTTATGCTTATGTATTTTCAACGGTGGAGTTTCTACACACCATAGATTAAGGTGTGGAGCTCTGCTGTACCTCGAGTGTTAATGCAATTACTATTGTTCTTCCATTCAATTCCGCTTGTTCTTTATCCAAGATATCACTTGTTCTTCAACATGATGAAGGTGATGATTGACGCCCATCACCATTCTCACCCATGAACAAGGTGACTGACAACCATTCTTGTTCTACAAGCATCTGAGGCTTAGTGAATATCTCTTGGATTCTTCGGAATCTTCGTGGTATAGGCAGGACCTGATGGCGGCATTCAAGAGAATCCGGAAGGTCTAAACCTTGTCTGTGGTATTCTGAGTAGGATTCAATGATTGAATGACTGTGACGTACTTCAAACCTGTAACCTACTGGGCGTTAGTGACAGACGCAAAAGAGTTATTCTATTCCGGTAGGGGAGGGAACCAAACCGGTGATTGGCAGCACTGTGACAAAGTGTGTGCATTAGCTTTCACTGCGCGGATGGGAGGTAGCTGCTGACAACAGTGAAACCTTACACGAGCTTGCCATGGAAAGGAGTAAGAAAGGATTGGATGAAGGCATTAGGAAAGCAGAGAGACGGAAGGGAAGGCATCTTCATACACTTGTCTGAAGCTCTTACACCAATGATATACATAAGTATCTCTATCCTTATCTTTTATGTTATTTTCGTTCATCACCATATACATCTGAGTTTGCCTGACTAAGATTTACAAGATGACCATAGCTTGCTTCAATACTAACAATCTCCGTGGGATCGACCCTTACTCACGTAAGGTTTATTACTTGGACGACCCAGTGCACTTGCTGGTTAGTTGTGCGAAGTTGTGTAATGCCATGGTATTGAGCCACCAAGTTCTTGGAGCCATTACCGGGGATTATTTGAGTTGTGAAAAAGTATTGTTCACAATTTCGCGCACCAAGTTTTTGGCGCCGTTGCCGGGGATTGTTCAAGTTTTGAGCAAGCTTTTGGTAACATCAGTGCCAAGATCCGGCAACAACATCAAGTTTTTGGTGTTATTGCCCGGGATTGTTTAGGCTGGACAACTGACGGTTCATCTTGTTGCTTAGATTAGGTATTATTTTTTTCGAAATTCTTGAAGATGAATTCTAGAGTTTCATGATGATTTGTTGAAATCTGGCTGGCTGAGAAGCCATGTCTAATCTCATTGGACCGAGGTTTCAACTTATCACCACAAGAACTTGTTGATTTCTTATCAATCTTGCTTTTGGAGCAGTGATTTGCTAAGGCTTGGCTGGCCTCTGGCCATGTCTAGTGTTTTGGATCGAAGCTTTCTTTGAAAGCTTGGCTGGCTGTGAAGCCATGTCTAATTCCTGGACCGGAGTCTTAGACTAGCATTGCACTGATTCCTGGAATTCTCATTAAGAATTTTGATACCTTTTCCTACTTAATTTTCGAAAAACACAAAAAAAAAAAATTACAAAATCAAAAAGACCAAAAATATTTGATGTTTCTTGCTTAAGTTCAGTGTCTCATCCTAAGTTTGGTGTCAAATGCATGTTTTTGTTATAATTTTCGAATCCATGCATATATTTCTTTGTTTTGATCTTTGAATTCTATTGACTTGAAGTATTTTGTGTGTCTCATATGCATTTTCATATTGTTAGTGTCAGTAGTATACAAACTGCTAAGTTTGGTGTCTTGCATGCATTGTTAATTGATTCATTTTGCATTTTGATTATTAAAAATCCAAAAATATTTTTAATTCGTGTCTTTTCAAGTCAATGATACAAAGAATTGAAGATTCAGAACATACTGCAGAGGAATTATACAGAAAAAGCTGAGCATTCAAAAATGCCCAGTGAAGAAGGCAGACTGGCGTTTAAACGCCAGCCAGGGTACCTGGTTGGGCGTTTAACGCCCAAAAAGGGTGCATTTTGGGCGTTAAACGCCAGAATGTATACCATTCTGGGCGTTTAACGCCAGGATGGTGCTAGGGGGAAGATTTTGTTTTCAAAATCAATTTTTTTTCAAGTTTTCAAAGTTTTTCAAAATCAAATCTTTTTCAAATCAAATTTTTTCAATCAAATGTTTTCAAAATCAATTTCTTTCCTTTTTCAAAGATACTTACTAACAATTAATGATTTGATTGAACATCTCAAATTTGTTGCCTTTTCTGTTGAGAAAGGTTTTATGTTTGAATCATATCTTTTCTTGTTAGGCAAGTCATTAATTTTTTATCTTTTCAAATTGTTTTCAAATCATATCTTTTAAAATTGTTTTCAAATCATATCTTCTCAATCACATCTTTTTAAGACCATAACTTTTCAATCAAATCTTTTTAACCACATCTTTTTCAAAATAGTTTTCAATCAAATCTTCTTAATTTCTAATTTCAAAATCTTTTTCAAAAATCACTTGATTTCTTTTTCACTTTTAATTTTCGAAAATTATCCATCAAATTTTCAAAAATGTTTTCAAAATATTTTAATTAATTTTCGAAAATTCTCTTCCCTCCTTCCCACATCCTTCTATTTATGGAGTACCACTCCTTCTGAATGCACAATTCGAACCTTATCTAACTAAAGTTCGAATTCTTCGTCTCCTTCTTCTTTCTTCTATTTTTCTTTTCCTCTGACACCTAAAGGAATCTCTATACTGTGACATAGAGGATTCCACATTTTCTTGTTCCCTTCTCTTTCATATGAGCAGGAGCAGAGACAGAGGCATTCTTGTTGAAGCTGACCCTGAACCCGAAAGGACCTTGAAGAGAAAGCTAAGAGAAGCCAAAGCACAACTCTCTTTAGAGCACCTGACCGAATTCTTCAAGGAAGAAGAACAAATGGCAGCCGAAAACAACAACAATGCCAACAATGCAAGGAAGGTGCTTGGTGACTTTACTGCACCTACTCCTGATTTCTATGGGAGAAGCATCTCTATCCCTGCCATTGGAGCAAACAACTTTGAGCTTAAGCCTCAATTAGTTTCTCTAATGCAACAGAATTGCAAGTTCCATGGACTTCCAATGGAAGATCCTCATCAGTTCTTAGCTGAGTTCTTGCAAATCTGTGACACAGTCAAGACTAATGGGGTTAACCCTGAGGTCTATAGACTGATGCTATTCCCTTTTGCTGTGAGAGACAGAGCTAGAATATGGTTGGATTCTCAACCTAAAGAAAGCCTGGACTCTTGGGAAAAGCTAGTCAATGCCTTCTTGGCAAAGTTCTTTCCACCACAAAGATGGAGTAAGCTTAGAGTGGAAGTCCAAACCTTCAGACAGAAGGATGGAGAATCCCTCTATGAAGCTTGGGAAAGATACAAACAATTAATCAGAAGATGTCCCTCAGACATGCTTTCTGAATGGAGCATCATAGGTATTTTCTATGATGGTCTCTCTGAACTATCCAAGATGTCTTTGGATAGCTCTGCTGGAGGATCTCTTCATCTGAAGAAGACGCCTGCAGAAACTCAAGAATTGATTGAAATGTTTACAAATAACCAATTCATGTACACTTCTGAAAGGAATCCTGTGAACAATGGGACTAGTCAGAAGAAAGGAGTTCTTGAGATTGACACTCTGAATGCCATATTGGCTCAGAACAAGATATTGACTCAACAGGTCAATTTGATTTCTCAAAGTCTGTCTGGAATGCAAAATGCACCAAACAGTACTAAGGATGCTTCATCTGAGGAAGAAGCTTATGATCCTGGGAACCCTTCCATGGGAGAGGTGAATTACCTAGGAGAACCCTATGGAAACACCTATAATTCTTCATGGAGAAATCACCCAAATCTCTCATGGAAGAATCAAGAGAGACCTCAACAAGGTTTCAATAATAATGGTGGAAGAAACAGGTTTAACAATGGTAAACCTTTTCCATCATCTTCTCAGCAACAGACAGAGAGTTCTAAGCAGAATACTTCTGACTTAGCAACAATGGTCTCTGATCTAATAAAGACCACTCAAAGTTTCATGAATGAAACAAGGTCCTCCATCAGAAATTTGGAAGGACAAGTGGGTCAGCTGAGCAAGAAAGTTACTGAACTCCCTCCTAGCACTCTCCCAAGTAATACAGAAGAAAATCCAAAAGGAGAGTGCAAAGCCATAGACATGGCCGAATATGGAGAGGAAAGAGAGGAGGAGGACGCCACTGAGGAAGACCTCAGTGGGCGTGTACCAATCTCCTCTGAGTTCCTCAATGAGGAACAATGGGAATCTGAGGCTCAAACTGAGACCATAGAGATTCCCTTGGACTTACTACTGCCTTTCATGAGCTCTGATGAGTATTCTTCCTCTGAAGAGGATGAGTATGTCACTGAAGAGCAAGTTGCTAAATACCTTGGAGCAATCATGAAGCTGAATGACAGGTTATTTGGAAATGAGACTTGGGAGGATGAACCCCCTTTGCTCACCAAAGAACTAGATAACTTGTCTAGGCAGCAATTGCCTCAAAAGAGGCAGGATCCTGGAAAGTTTTCTATACCTTGTACCATAGGCACCATGACCTTCAAGAAGGCCTTGTGTGACTTGGGGTCAAGTGTAAACCTCATGCCCCTCTCTGTAATGGAGAAATTAGGGATCTTTGAGGTGCAAGCTGCAAAAATCTCACTAGAGATGGCAGACAACTCAAGAAAACAAGCTTATGGACTTGTAGAGGATGTTCTGGTTAAGGTTGAAGACCATTACATTCCTACTGATTTCATAGTCCTAGAGATTGGGAAGTGCATGGATGAATCCATCATCCTTGGCAGACCCTTCCTAGCCACAGCAAAGGCTGTGATTGATGTTGATAGAGGAGAGTTGATCATTCAAGTGAATGAAGAATCCTTGGTGTTTAAGGCCCAAGGATATCCCTCTGTCATCATGGAGAAGAAGCATGAAGAGCTTCTCTCAAAACAGAGCCAAACAGAGCCCCCACAGTCAGACTCTAAGTTTGGTGTTGGGAGGCCACAATCAAACTCTAAGTTTGGTGTTGAACCCCCACATTCAAACTCTAAGTTTGGTGTTGGGAAGTTCCAACACGGTTCTGAGCATCTCTGAGGCTCCATGAGAGTCCTCTGTCAAGCTAATGACAGTAAAGAAGCGCTTGTTGGGAGGCAACCCAATGTTTTATAATTAATTATTTTCTTTTGTTATTTTATCTTTTTTGTAGGTTGATGATCATAAGAAGTCACAAAAATAATGAAAAAAAGCAAAAACAAAATGAAAAACAGGAAGAAAAACAGCACACCCTGGAGGAGAAGAAGCTGGCGTTCAAACGCCAGTAATGCTAGCTGTTGGGCGTTTAACGCCCAGTCTGGCACCATTCTGGGCGTTTAACGCCAGAAAGGGGCACCAGACTGGCGTTAAACGCCAGTAAAGGGCAAAAACCTGGCGTTAAACGCCAGGAATGGGCACCAGCCCGGCGTTTAACGCCAGAAATAGCTCAAAACGTGATTTTGAGCAATATTTGGTGCAGGGATGACTTTTCCTTGACACCACAGGATCTGTGGACCCCACAGGACCCCACCATCACTCTCTCTCTTCTTCCCCCATTCACCAATCACCTCAATACCTCTTCCCCAAAAACCCTTCACCTATCAAATCCCATCTTTCTCTTCACCACTCACATCCATCCTTCATAAAACCCCACCAACCTCACCCTTCAAATTCAAACCACTTTCCCTCCCAAACCCACCCTCAAATGGCCGAACCCTCATCCCCCTCTTTCCTATATAAACCCCTCTTTACCCTTGCATTTTCCCACTACCTAAACACCACTTCTCACCCTCCTTGGCCGAATCCACCACCATCTCCCTCTTCCTCATTTCTTCTTCTTCTACTCTCTTCTTTCTTCTTTTGCTCGAGGACGAGCAAACATTTTAAGTTTGGTGTGGTGAAAGCGTTGCTTTTTCGTTTTTCCATAACCATTTATGGCATCCAAGGCCGGAGAAACCTCTAGAAAGAGGAAAGGGAAGGCAAAGGCTTCCACCTCCGAGTCATGGGAGATGGATAGATTCCTCTCAAGGGTGCATCAAGACCACCTCTATGAAGTTGTGGCCTTGAAGAAGGTGATCCCCGAAGTCCCCTTTTCACTCAAAAAGGGTGAATATCCGGAGATCCGCCATGAGATCCGAAGAAGAGGTTGGAAGTACTTACCAACCCCATTCAACAAGTCGGAATCTTGATGGTTCAAGAGTTCTATGCCAATGCATGGATCACCAAGAACCATGACCAAAGTGTGAACCCGGATCCAAAGAACTATCTTACTATGGTTCGGGGGAAATACTTGGATTTTAGTCCGGAAAGTGTGAGGGTGGCGTTCAACTTGCCTATGATGCAAGGAGATGAGCATCCTTACACTAGAAGGGTCAACTTTGATCAAAGGTTGGACCAAGTCCTCACAGTCATATGTGAAGAGGGCGCACAATGGAAGCAAGATTCAAGAGGAAAGCCGGTCCAATTGAGAAGGCATGACCTCAAACCCGTGGCTAGAGGATGGTTAGAGTTCATACAACGCTCAATCATTCCCACTAGCAACCGGTCCGAAGTTACCATAGACCGGGCTATCATGATCCATAGCATCATGATTGGAGAAGAAATAGAGGTTCATGAGGTTATAGCCCAAGAACTCTATAGGGTGGCGGACAAGACCTCTACCTTGGCAAGGTTAGCCTTTCCTCACCTCATTTGTCACCTCTGTTATTCAGTGGGAGTTGACATAGAGGGAGACATCACCATTGATGAGGACAAGCCCATCACTAAGAAAAGGATGGAGTACACAAGAGATCCCACTCATCATGAGATCCCTGAGATTCCTCAAGGGATGAATTTTCCTCCACAAGACTATTGGGGGCAACTAAACACCTCCCTAGGAGAGTTGAGTTCCAATATGGGACAACTAAGGGTGGAGCACCAAGAACACTCCATTCTCCTCCATGAAATTAGAGAAGAACAAAGAATCATGAGAGAGGAGCAACAAAGGCAAGGAAGAGACATTGAGGAGCTCAAGCACTCCATAGGACCTTCAAAAGCAAGGAAGAGCCGCCATCACTGAGGTGGACCCATTCCTTGATTTCCTTGTTCTTTATTCTTATGTTTTTCGATTTTTATGCTTTATGTTATCCATGCTTGTGTCTTATGATCATTAGTGTCTTAGTGTCTATGCCTTAAAGTTATGAATGTCCTATGAATCCATCACCTTTCTTGAATAAAAATGTGCTTAATTGAAAAAGGAAGAATTGCATGAATTTTGAATTTTATAATAGTTTAATTATTTTGATGTGGTGGCAATATTTTTGTTCTCTGAATGTATGCTTAAACAGTGCATATGTATCTTGAATTTGTGGTTCATGAATGTTGGCTCTTGAAAGAATGATGAAAAAGGAGACATGTTATTGAGGATCTGAAAAATCAATAAAATGATTCTTGAAGCAAGAAAAAGCATTGCTATTCAAAAAAAAAAAAAAAACCGAAAAAAAAAGAGAAAACGAAAAAAAAAAAAAGAGAGAGTTGTGATCCAAGGCAAATAAGAGTGTGCTTAAGAACCCTGGACACCTCTAATTGGGGACTTTAGCAAAGCTAAGTCACAATCTGAAAAGGTTCACCCAATTATGTGTCTGTGGCATGTATGTATCCGGTGGTAATACTGGAAAGACAGAGTGCTTTGGGCCACAGCCAAGACTTAATAAATAGCTATGTTCAAGAATCATCATACTTTACTAGGAGAATCATTAACACTATCTGGATTCTAAGTTCCTAAAGAAGCCAACCATTCTGAATTTCAAAGGATAGATTGAGATGCCAAAACAGTTCAGAGGCAAAAAGTTAAAAGCCCCGCTCATCTAATTAATACTGATCTTCACAGATGTTTTTGGAATTCATTGCATATTCTCTTCCTTTTATCCTATTTTGATTTTCAGTTGCTTAGGGACAAGCAACAATTTAAGTTTGGTGTTGTGATGAGCGGATGATTTGTATACTTTTTGGCATTGTTTTTAGTATGTTTTTGATATGATCTAGTTAGTTTTTAGTATATTTTTATTAGTTTTTAGTTAAAATTCACTTTTCTGGACTTTACTATGAGTTTGTGTGTTTTTCTGTGATTTCAGGTATTTTCTGGCTGAAATTGAGGGACCTGAGCAAAAATCTGATCCAGAGACCAAAAAAGACTGCAGATGCTGTTGGATTCTGACCTCCCTGCACTCGAAGCGGATTTTCTGGAGCTACAGAAGCTCAATTGGCGCGCTCTCAACGGCGTTGGAAAGTAGACATCCTGGGCTTTCCAGCAATATATGATAGTCTATACTTTGCCCAAGATTTGATGGCCAAAACCGGCGTTCAAAGTCACCTCAAGAAATCCCAGCGTTAAACGCTGGAACTGGCACCTAATTGGGAGTTAAACGCCCAAACTGGCACTAAAGCTGGCGTTTAACTCCAAGGAGAGTCTCTACACGAAATTTCTTCATTGCTCAGCCCAAGCACACACCAAGTGGGCCCGGAAGTGGATTTTTATGTCATTTACTCATCTATGTACTAGTTTTCTATAAGTAGGACCTTTTACTATTGTATTAAGACATCTTGGTAGCTATCTTTGAGTTTTATGCTATCTTAGATCATTGGGAGGCTGGCCATTCGGCCATGCCTAGACCTTATGCTTATGTATTTTCAACGGTGGAGTTTCTACACACCATAGATTAAGGTGTGGAGCTCTGCTGTACCTCGAGTGTTAATGCAATTACTATTGTTCTTCCATTCAATTCCGCTTGTTCTTTATCCAAGATATCACTTGTTCTTCAACATGATGAAGGTGATGATTGACGCCCATCACCATTCTCACCCATGAACAAGGTGACTGACAACCATTCTTGTTCTACAAGCATCTGAGGCTTAGTGAATATCTCTTGGATTCTTCGGAATCTTCGTGGTATAGGCAGGACCTGATGGCGGCATTCAAGAGAATCCGGAAGGTCTAAACCTTGTCTGTGGTATTCTGAGTAGGATTCAATGATTGAATGACTGTGACGTACTTCAAACCTGTAACCTACTGGGCGTTAGTGACAGACGTAAAAGAGTTATTCTATTCCGGTAGGGGAGGGAACCAAACCGGTGATTGGCAGCACTGTGACAGAGTGTGCATTAGCTTTCACTGCGCGGATGGGAGGTAGCTGCTGACAACAGTGAAACCTTACACGAGCTTGCCATGGAAAGGAGTAAGAAAGGATTGGATGAAGGCATTAGGAAAGCAGAGAGACGGAAGGGAAGGCATCTTCATACACTTGTCTGAAGCTCTTACACCAATGATATACATAAGTATCTCTATCCTTATCTTTTATGTTATTTTCGTTCATCACCATATACATCTGAGTTTGCCTGACTAAGATTTACAAGATGACCATAGCTTGCTTCAATACTAACAATCTCCGTGGGATCGACCCTTACTCACGTAAGGTTTATTACTTGGACGACCCAGTGCACTTGCTGGTTAGTTGTGCGAAGTTGTGTAATGCCATGGTATTGAGCCACCAAGTTCTTGGAGCCATTACCGGGGATTATTTGAGTTGTGAAAAAGTATTGTTCACAATTTCGCGCACCAGTGTCACAGATCATCATATTCATTAGGTTGAAGCGCGAATGAATATCTTAGAATGAGAATAAGCATGAATTGAATAGAAAACAGTAGTAATTGCATAAATACTCGAGGAACAGCAGAGCTCCACACCCTTAATCTGTGGTGTGTAGAAACTTCACTGTTGAAAGTACATAAGAACAAGGTCTAGGCATGGCCGAATGGCCAGCCTCCCCAAATGACATATGAATTCGAAAATAGGGAAAAAGACCCCTAGTACAATAGTAAAAAGTTCTATTTATACTAAACTAGTTACTAGGGTTACAGAATTAAGTAAATGATGCAGAAATCTACTTCCGGGCCCACTTGGTGTGTGCTTGGGCTGAGCATTGAAACTTTCACATGTAGAGGTCTTCCTTGGAGTGAAACGCCAGCTTTTATGCCAGTTTGGGCGTTTAACTCTGGTTTGTAACGTGTTTCTGACGTTTTAACTTCAGAGTAGGGCAGAGAAGGGGCGTTTGAACGCCAGTTTGCGTCGTCAAAACTCGAGCAAAGTATGGACTATTATATATTGCTGGAAAGCTCTAGATGTCTACTTTTCAACGCAATTGAGAGCGTGCCATTTGGAGTTTTGTAACTCCTAAAAATCCACTTCGAGTGTAGAGAGGTCAGAATCCAACAACATCTGCAGTCCTTTTTAAGCCTCTGAATCATATTTTTGCTCAGGTCCCTCAATTTCAGCCAGAAAATACATGAAATCACAGAAAAACACTCAAACTCATAGTAAAGTCCAAAAATGTAAATTTTGCTTAAAAACTAATAAAAATATACTAAAAACTAACTAAATCATACTAAAAACTATATGAAAACAATGCCAAAAAGCGTATAAATTATCCGCTCATCAACCACCTAGGAGCACGGTCACTAGCTAAGAAAGTGATTTGAACTGGCTTCTTTTGGCCGACCTTACAAGAGGAAGCAATCGACTTCATCAAAAAATGTCTAGCTTGCCAAAAGTATGCTAACTTCCATGTGGCACCTTTAGAAGAGCTCATTAGCATCATTTCACCTTGGCCATTTGCAAAATAGGGCGTAGACTTCTTCGGTCCATTCCCATAAGCTCCTAGGCAGGTGAAATACCTCATAGGAGGGATTGATTATTTTACTAAATGGATCGAGACAGAACCTCTGGCAACCATTACAACTCAAAGAAGTAAAAAATTTCTCTACAAGAACATTGTCACCCGGTTTGGAGTTCCACCTTTCACCACCACAGACAATTAAACTCAATTTACCGGCTCAGCATTTAGAAGTTTGGTGGTAAGCCTCAAAATTAAGTACCAGTTCACGTAGATAGAATACTCTCAAACTAATGGACAAGCAGAAGCTATAAATAAGTCATATTGGCTGGGCTAAAGCGTCGACTACAAGACGCAACGGAAGCATGAGCCGAAGAGCTCCCTCAAGTCTTGTGGCCTTATCGAATAACCTCCCACTCAAAAACTAGGAAATCTTCTTTCTGACTTACTTATGACATAGAAGCCATGATCCCTATAGAAGTCAATGAAGAATCTCCAAGGTTTAGAATCTACGATAAAGTAGGAAACGTCCGAGCTCAAAAGGAAGAACTCGACCTTCTACTAGAAGTCTGAGAACAAGCTCGGATAAAGTAGGAGTCATTGAAACAAAGCTATCCAGAAACACAAACTAAAGCCGGGGAACATGCAGAGACTCAAGGAGATTCCCATTAGGATAGTTTTTAGTTTTTAGATCTGATTTAACTCCTCCTCTAGGTTTTCACACTACACACTCATAATTCTTAGAATTTTTATTTGCTTTTGGATTTGGATATTGAGAAGAGTTGGTACCTCCACCAAGACTTCGTCATTCTAGTTTGTTTTCTTACTTTTCACTTACTCTTTCATATCCTTAATTTGTCCAGAGCTACAATTGGATTCTTTTTAGAGTTTATTAATACAAGAACTATTTTTATTTTTAATTGATATTTTTTATTATTGTTTATCATATCTTTATTTATTTTCCCTTTTAATTTTATGAAGTCTACATTTATGATAATGGAGTAGTTTCCCAACTTGATTGGGAGTTGATTAAAAGGAGAACCTTCAGTTGGAATACTCAAGAGTCAAATTGTAATTGGGTTTATTGGTGGTTAAATCTCTAGTCACTAATGTTAATCCTTCCTAAGGGAGAGGATTAGAACTTGTGAATAGAAGTTGACTTCCAACTTACTTGACCTTCCTTTATTCAGGAAAGGATAACTATCTGGAAACAACTACCAATTATCATCTGATCTTGAGAGAAATCCAACAAGGATAGAACTTCCAATTAATCTTCTCCCGGTCAAGATCTTTATTTAAATTATATAAATTCTCTTATTTATTTTCCTATTTCTCAAACTCAATTTCTTGGAAAACCTCTGACCAATAAGCTGCACTCTTTTGTCAACTCGTTGGGAGATGACCTGTGATTTATACTCCCAGTATTTTTATTCTAATTTTGTGACAACCCTTTTAAATTGATAAGCAAATTTTCATTAGTTAAGAACTGTACTTGCAACGTATTTATTCCATTAAATTCTTAATCGGTCAATTTCCGCCTCCGTCAATTTTTGGCGCCGTTGCCGGGGAGTTGCAATAGTGTGCTAATTTATTGGTTAGAATTTATTTATTTGCATTTTATTTTATTTTGTTTTATTGCCATGAGCTGTATGTTTCTTTCGTTGAATGACGCGTTTACTACCTGATCCGAGCTTAGCCACTTTTGATCCCGAAATCGAAAAAACTCTTTCACGTATTAGACAAGCTCGACGTCGGTTAGCCTCTGAGGGTGGTGAAGTGATTATTATCGATTCACCAGTCTCATCTAAGGGCGAATCTGAACCACCATTTGAGGAAGAAACAAGCTCATTTACTACTGATTCAGTTGATTCACGTGCAGTTAACATGGCAGAACCTAGGAGGATTACTCTCCAGGAAGCTGGAGCACCAGATTTTACACTGCAGCCGTATCAAGTGCATCACCAAACGGTGGTTGCAGATTTTGAACTGAAAACTGCACTAATCAACTTGTTGCCCAAGTTTCATGGCTTACCTGCTCAAGAGCCTATTAAGCACCTTAGGGATTTTCAAACAGCCTGTTCTATTGTTAGGCGTCATGGTGCGGATGAAACTCCTATTCTGTTAACCGCCTTCCTGTTTTCTCTTGAGGGAAAGGCGAGGGAATGGTACTACACCCAACCTGAAGCGACTGTTACTAACTGGGATACGCTTAGAAGAGAATTTTTGGAGAAATACTTTCCAGTTGAAGTTACTGATATATTGAGGAAAGAAATTTCTATGACTATTGAAGGCAAATTCGAGACTCTCTACGAATATTGGGAGCGCTTCAACAATCTCCTGGATGCATACCCCCATCACATGATCAACAAGATGGTGTTGATCAGCTACTTCACACAAGGCATGAAGCCTCAAGATAAGACCACATTGGAAGGTGCTAGTAATGGTTCTATGAAAAAGTACAAGACCGAAGATGAAGCATGGCAATTGATCAGCGACTTAGCTGAGTCCACTAGGAATCACAGGCATAGGCACAGCCACTCAAAAGCTGTTGTTGAAGTTTCTTCTAGCAAAGAGACTTCTGCGCTAACCCAGAGTGTATGTGAAATGACCAACCTACTGAAACAGATGTAGTTGAATCAACAACAGGTGCAACAAGCTCAGCCTCCCCCACCACAACAAAGCCAAATGTTGGTTCCACAAAGAGTATGCAGGATCTGTGCTGATTATAGTCATTATACCAATGAATGTTCGCAGCTCCAACAGGAAGACAACACTGTGGCAGCCACTCACAACTTCTATGACTGCCCAAATCAAGGATACAATCAAGGTGGCAACTACAACCAAGATGGCAACTATAACCATGGATGGCGAGACAATCCAACCAAGGTTGGAGAGACAATTCTAACCATGGCTGGACGGACAACTATAATAGAGGAGGTAGAGATAACAATGGAAACCAGAGGTGGAATAACAATAACAACAACAGACAGCAGAATTAGAACCAACCTTACAGAGCCCCTCACCTAAGACAGTCTCAAGGACCCCAGCACAACCAACAACAAGTACCTCAGATCACTTATTCAAATTCCTCATCAAATGACGAGATGCTCCGTTCTCTCGCACAAGGACAACAAGACATGCACACGCAGCTGAGTTCTACTTTGAATGGTCTAACTGTCACTTTACAAGCTCTTGTCTCCTGGTTAGATTCATCACCTAGTTCCACCAATCAACCTGCAAGCTCTAGTGGAATTCCTTCTCAACCTCTACCTAACCCCAAGGGTGGCATCAATGCCATCACTTTGAGGTCCGGAACCACATTGCAGGAGAGGAACCAGGAGGAGCCAAGCTCAATAGTACACGTCCCAGCTGAGGATGTGGTGGAAGTGAAAGATGCTAAAGAGGAAGAGGACGTACAGAATATAGTTGAAGAAGAAGCAGCTCAACCACAGAATGAAACACCAAAGGATGCAGAAGCTGCAAACAACGCCCTCCATATTCCCTTCCCACAACTTGCAAGGAAGCTCAAAAAGCAGATAGAACTTGATCCCAAAATGGTAGAAATATTCAAAAAGGTCGAGGTAACTGTTCCCCTTTTTTATGTTATTCAGCAGGTACCTAAATGTGCAAAGTTTCTAAAAGATTTGTGCATACATAAAGATAAAATTAATAAATTTGAAACTATTTCTTTAGGTAGTTCTATATCTGCTTTAATGGGAAATATACTTGAAAAATATAGTGATCCAGGTCCATGTATGGTAACTATACCATTGGAGGTGTAATTTTTTCTGACTGCATGTGTGATTTAGGAGCGTGCATGAGTATTATGCCTTTGTCTATATATGATGCTTTGAGGCTCCCTCCCTTAAAAAGGTCGGCAGCTCGTTTTGTGTTAGCAGATAAGAGCATTATTATAGTGGCTGGAATTGCTGAAGATGTATTGGTGAGCATTAAGGGGCTCACATTTCCCATTGACTTCTATATCTTGGAGATGCCCCAAAATGACCCAGGAATGCCATCATCCATCCTACTTGGAAGACCCTTCTTGAAGACTTCAAAGTTCAAGATGGATGCCTTTTCAGGAACCTATTCCTTTGAGATAGACGACCGAACAGTGAGCTTCAATCTGAATGAAGCTATGAAGCATCCTCTGGAAGATCATTCAATATTCTAATGCGACATTATTGATGAGATTGTAGCTGCAGTTCACCAGGAGGAAATAGAAGAGAAGCACATGGAGCAAGGTCCAAGTGTGGGGATATCCTCTGAACAAAATGAAAATGCCTTGCCATTATCATTAGCTCCAGAAGGTCTAGAGCCTAGCCATGAGCAGAAATTGGAATTAAAGCCCCTTCCTTCACATCTCAAGTATGCTTACCTTGAGGATAAGCAGAAGTTCCCAGTTATTATTGCAAGGGAGCTCACTTCCCAACAGGAAGAACAACTGCTTAGTGTGTTGAGGAATCATATGAAAGCAGTTGGATGGAGTTTGGCAGATATAGTAGGCATCAACCCTCAAGTTTATGAACACAGAATATTCTTAGAAAAAGGAGCAAAGCCTGTCCGTCAGCCTCAAAGAAGATTGAATCCCACCATCTTAGAAGTTGTCAAGAAAGAAGTAACCAGACTACTTGAAGCAGATATCATTTACTCCATTTCAGATAGTGAATGGGTCAGTCCAGTACAAGTGGTGCTCAAGAAGTCTGGAGTCATAACAGTGAAGAATGAGCATGGAGAGCTTCTGACAACCAGAGTGTAGAATTCATGGAGAGTTTGCATTGACTATAGGCGTCTAAACCAAGCCACTCGTAAGGATCACTACCCCTTATCTTTTATTGATCAGATGCTTGATCGCCTGTCAGGTAAATCTCATTATTGCGTTTTAGATGGTTATACAGGTTATTTTCAAATCCATATAGCTCCTGAAGATCAAGAAAAGACTACTTTTACATGTCCTTTTGGAACTTATGCTTATAAAAGAATACCCTTTGGCCTATGCAATGCACTAGCTACTTTCCAAAGGTGTATGATGAGTCTTTTCTCTGATCTCATAGAGAACTGTATGGAAGTTTTTATGGATGACTTTAGCGTATATAGTGATTCATTTAGGCTTTGCTTGGATAGTTTATCTAGAGTTTTAGACATGTATGTTAGTTCAAACCTTGTTTTAAATTTTGAAAAATGTCACTTTATGGTCAAACAAGGTATTGTTCTGGGACACGTTGTTTCTAATACTGGTATCTTTGTAGATCCAGCAAAGGTAGATGTCATTTCTAGTTTACCTTACCCCTCCTCTGTGAGGGAAGTCCGTTCGTTTCTTGGCCACGCAGGTTTTTACAGGAGATTTATTAAGGACTTCAGTAAGGTAGCATTGCCATTATCCAGACTACTGCAGAAAGATATTGAGTTCGAGTTCAGTGAGAATTGCATACAAGCGTTTGATAAGCTGAAGATTGCCTTGACTCAAGCTCCAATTGTGAGAGGCCCAGACTGGAGCCAACCATTTGAAATCATGTGTGATGCCTCCAAACACGCAGTAGGAGCAGCGCTGGCTCAACGTGAAGGTAATGATCCTTTTGTAATTGCTTATGCGTCTAAGACTTTAGACGCTGCTTGGTGCGCGAAATTGTGAACAATACTTTTTCACAACTCAAATAATCCCCGGTAATGGCTCTAAGAACTTGGTGGCTCAATACCATGGCATTACACAACTTCGCACAACTAACCAGCAAGTGCACTGGGTCGTCCAAGTAATAAACCTTACGTGAGTAAGGGTCGATCCCACGGAGATTGTTAGTATTGAAGCAAGCTATGGTCATCTTGTAAATCTTAGTCAGGCAAACTCAGATGTATATGGTGATGAACGAAAATAACATAGAAGATAAGGATAGTGATACTTATGTATATCATTGGTGTAAGAGCTTCAGACAAGTGCATGAAGATGCCTTCCCTTCCGTCTCTCTCTGCTTTCCTACTGTCTTCATCCAATCCTTCTTACTCCTTTCCATGGCAAGCTCGTGTAAGGTTTCACTGTTGTCAGCAGCTACCTCCCATCCGCGCAGTGAAAGCTAATGCACACACTCTGTCACAGTGCTGCCAATCACCGGTTTGGTTCCCTCCCCTACCGGAATAGAATAACTCTTTTGCGTCTGTCACTAACGCCCAGTAGGTTACAGGTTTGAAGCACGTCACAGTCATTCAGTCATTGAATCCTACTCAGAATACCACAGACAAGGTTTAGACCTTCCGGATTCTCTTGAATGCCGCCATCAGGTCCTGCCTATACCACGAAGATTCCGAAGAATCCAAGAGATATTCACTAAGCCTCAGATGCTTGTAGAACAAGAATGGTTGTCAGTCACCTTGTTCATGGGTGAGAATGGTGATGGGCGTCAATCATCACCTTCATCAGGTTGAAGAACAAGTGATATCTTGGTAAAAGAACAAGCGGAATTGAATGGAAGAACAATAGTAATTGCATTAATACTCGAGGTACAGCAGAGCTCCACACCTTAATCTATGGTGTGTAGAAACTCCACCGTTGAAAATACATAAGCATAAGGTCTAGGCATGGCCGAATGGCCAGCCTCCCAATGATCTAAGATAGCATAAAACTCAAAGATAGCTACCAAGATGTTCCTAATACAATAGTAAAAGGTCCTACTTATAGAAAACTAGTACATAGATGAGTAAATGACATAAAAATCCACTTCCGGGCCCACTTGGTGTGTGCTTGGGCTGAGCAATGAAGAAATTTCGTGTAGAGACTCTCCTTGGAGTTAAACGCCAGCTTTAGTGCCAGTTTGGGCGTTTAACTCCCAATTAGGTGCCAGTTCCAGCGTTTAACGCTGGGATTTCTTGAGGTGATTTTGAACGCCGGTTTGGGCCATCAAATCTTGGGCAAAGTATGGACTATCATATATTTCTGGAAAGCCCAGGATGTCTACTTTCCAACGCCGTTGAGAGCGCGCCAATTGGGCTTCTGTAGCTCCAGAAAATCCGCTTCGAGTGCAGGGAGGTCAGAATCCAACAGCATCTGCAGTCCTTTTGAGTCTCTGGATCAGATTTTTGCTCAAGTCCCTCAATTTCAGCCAGAAAATACCTGAAATCACAGAAAAACACACAAACTCATAGTAAAGTCCAGAAAAGTGAATTTTAACTAAAACTAATAAAAATATACTAAAAACTAACTAGATCATATCAAAACATACTAAAAACAATGCCAAAAAGTATACAAATCATCCGCTCATCACAACACCAAACTTAAATTGTTGCTTGTCCCCAAGCAACTGAAAATCAAATAAGATAAAAGGAAGAGAATATGCAATGAATTCCAAAAACATCTGTGAAGATCAGTATTAATTAGATGAGCGGGGCTTTTAACTTTTTGCCTCTGAACAGTTTTGGCACCTCAATCTCTCCTTTGAAATTCAGAATGGTTGGCTTCTTTAGGAACTTAGAATCCAGATAGTGTTAATGATTCTCCTAGTAAAGTATGATGATTCTTGAACATAGCTATTTATTGAGTCTTGGCTGTGGCCCAAAGCACTCTGTCTTTCCAGTATTACCACCGGATACATACATGCCACAGACACATAATTGGGTGAACCTTTTCAGATTGTGACTCAGCTTTGCTAAAGTCCCCAATTAGAGGTGTCCAGGGTTCTTAAGCACACTCTTATTTGCCTTGGATCACAACTCTTATTATTATTTTTTTTCGTTTTCTCTCTTTTTTTTCTTTTTTTTTTTTTGAATAGCAATGCTTTTTCTTGCTTCAAGAATCATTTTATTGATTTTTCAGATCCTCAATAACATGTCTCCTTTTTCATCATTCTTTCAAGAGCCAACATTCATGAACCACAAATTCAAGATACATATGCACTGTTTAAGCATACATTCAGAGAACAAAAATATTGCCACCACATCAAAATAATTAAACTATTATAAAATTCAAAATTCATGCAATTCTTCCTTTTTCAATTAAGCACATTTTTATTCAAGAAAGGTGATGGATTCATAGGACATTCACAACTTTAAGGCATAGACACTAAGACACTAATGATCACAAGACACAAGCATGGATAACATAAAGCATAAAAATCGAAAAACATGAGAATAAAGAACAAGGAAATCAAGGAATGGGTCCACCTCAGTGATGGCGGCTCTTCCTTGCTTTTGAAGGTCCTATGGAGTGCTTGAGCTCCTCAATGTCTCTTCCTTGCCTTTGTTGCTCCTCTCTCATGATTCTTTGTTCTTCTCTAATTTCATGGAGGAGAATGGAGTGTTCTTGGTGCTCCACCCTTAGTTGTCCCATATTGGAACTCAACTCTCCTAGGGAGGTGTTTAGTTGCCCCCAATAGTCTTGTGGAGGAAAATTCATCCCTTGAGGAATCTCAGGGATCTCATGATGAGTGGGATCTCTTGTGTACTCCATCCTTTTCTTAGTGATGGGCTTGTCCTCATCAATGGTGATGTCTCCCTCTATGTCAACTCCCACTGAATAACAGAGGTGACAAATGAGGTGAGGAAAGGCTAACCTTGCCAAGGTAGAGGTCTTGTCCGCCACCCTATAGAGTTCTTGGGCTATAACCTCATGAACCTCTATTTCTTCTCCAATCATGATGCTATGAATCATGATGGCCCGGTCTATGGTAACTTCGGACCGGTTGCTAGTGGGAATGATTGAGCGTTGTATGAACTCTAACCATCCTCTAGCCACGGGTTTGAGGTCATGCCTTCTCAATTGGACCGGCTTTCCTCTTGAATCTTGCTTCCATTGTGCGCCCTCTTCACATATGACTGTGAGGACTTGGTCCAACCTTTGATCAAAGTTGACCCTTCTAGTGTAAGGATGCTCATCTCCTTGCATCATAGGCAAGTTGAACGCCACCCTCACACTTTCCGGACTAAAATCCAAGTATTTCCCCCGAACCATAGTAAGATAATTCTTTGGATCCGGGTTCACACTTTGGTCATGGTTCTTGGTGATCCATGCATTGGCATAGAACTCTTGAACCATCAAGATTCCGACTTGTTGAATGGGGTTGGTAAGTACTTCCCAACCTCTTCTTCGGATCTCATGGCGGATCTCCGGGTATTCACCCTTTTTGAGTGAAAAGGGGACTTCGGGGATCACCTTCTTCAAGGCCACAACTTCATAGAAGTGGACTTGATGCACCCTTGAGAGGAATCTATCCATCTCCCATGACTCGGAGGTGGAAGCCTTTGCCTTCCCTTTCCTCTTTCTAGAGGTTTCTCCGGCCTTGGATGCCATAAATGGTTATGAAAAAGCAACGCTTTTACCACACCAAACTTAAAATGTTTGCTCGTCCTCGAGCAAAAGAAGAAAGAAGAGAGTAGAAGAAGAAGAAATGAGGAAGAGGGAGATGGTAGTGTGTTCGGCCAAGAAGGGAAGAAAGGGTGTTTAGGTTGTGGAAAATGAAGGGGTAAAGAGGGGTTTATATAGGAAAGAGGGGGATGAGGGTTCGGCCATTTGAGGGTGGGTTTGGGAGGGAAAGTGGTTTGAATTTGAAGGGTGAGGTTGGTGGGGTGTTATGAAGGATGGATGTGAGTGGTGAAGAGAAAGATGGGATTTGATAGGTGAGGGGTTTTTGGGGAAGAGGTGTTGAGGTGATTGGTGAATGGGGGAAGAAGAGAGAGAGTGATGGTAGGGTCCTGTGGGGTCCACAGATCCTGTAGTGTCAAGGAAAAGGCATCCTTGCACCAAATGGCGTCAAAATCCACGTTTTGAGCCTTTTCTGGCGTTAAACGCCGGGCTGGTGCCCATTCCTGGCGTTTAACGCCAGTCTGGTGCCCCTTTCTGGCGTTAAACGCCCAGAATGGTGCCAGACTGGGCGTTAAACGCCCAACAGCTAGCATTACTGGCGTTTGAACGCCAGCTTCTTCTCCTCCAGGGTGTGCTGTTTTTCTTCCTGTTTTTCATTTTGTTTTTGCTTTTTTCATTGTTTTTGTGACTTCTTATGATCATCAACCTACAAAAAAGATAAAATAACAAAAGAAAATAATTAATTATAAAACATTGGGTTGCCTCCCAACAAGCGCTTCTTTACTGTCATTAGCTTGACAGAGGACTCTCATGGAGCCTCAGAGATGCTCAGAACCGTGTTGGAACTTCCCAACACCAAACTTAGAGTTTGAATGTGGGGGTTCAACACCAAACTTAGAGTTTGATTGTGGCCTCCCAACACCAAACTTAGAGTCTGACTGTGGGGGCTCTGTTTGGCTCTGTTTTGAGAGAAGCTCTTCATGCTTCTTCTCCATGATGACAGAGGGATATCCTTGGGCCTTAAACACCAAGGATTCTTCATTCACTTGAATGATCAACTCTCCTCTATCAACATCAATCACAGCCTTTGCTGTGGCTAGGAAGGGTCTGCCAAGGATGATGGATTCATCCATGCACTTCCCAGTCTCTAGGACTATGAAATCAGTAGGAATGTAATGGTCTTCAACCTTAACCAGAACATCCTCTACAAGTCCATAGGCTTGTTTTCTTGAGTTGTCTGCCATCTCTAGTGAGATTTTTGCAGCTTTCACCTCAAAGATCCCTAATTTCTCCATTACAGAGAGGGGCATGAGGTTTACACTTGACCCCAAGTCACACAAGGCCTTCTTGAAGGTCATGGTGCCTATGGTACAAGGTATAGAAAACTTCCCAGGATCTTGCCTCTTTTGAGGCAATTGCTGCCTAGACAAGTTATCCAGTTCTTTGGTGAGCAAAGGGGGTTCGTCCTCCCAAGTCTCATTTCCAAATAACTTGTCATTCAGCTTCATGATTGCTCCAAGGTATTTAGCAACTTGCTCTTCAGTGACATACTCATCCTCTTCAGAGGAAGAATACTCATCAGAGCTCATGAAAGGCAGTAGTAAGTCCAAGGGAATCTCTATGGTCTCAGTTTGAGCCTCAGATTCCCAAGGTTCCTCATTGGGGAACTCATTGGAGGCCAGTGGACGTCCAGTGAGGCCTTTCTCAGTGGCGTTCACTGCCTTTTCTTCCTCCCAGAATTCGGCCATATTTATGGCTTTGCACTCTCCTTTTGGATTTTCTTCAGTGTTACTTGGGAGAGTGCTTGGGGGAAGTTCAGTAATTTTCTTGCTCAGCTGACCCACTTGTCCTTCCAAATTCCTAATGGAGGATCTAGTTTCAGTCATGAAACTTTGAGTGGTTTTGATTAGATCAGAGACCATGGTTGCTAAGTCAGAGGTATTCTGCTTAGAACTCTCTGTCTGTTGCTGAGAAGATGATGGAAAAGGCTTGCCATTGCTAAACCTGTTTCTTCCACCATTATTGTTATTGAAACTTTGTTGAGGTCTCTCTTGATTCTTCCATGAGAGATTTGGGTGATTTCTCTATGAAGAATTATAGGTGTTACCATAGGGTTCTCCTAGGTAATTCACCTCTTCCATGGAAGGGTTCTCAGGATCATAAGCTTCTTCCTCAGATGAAGCATCCTTAGTACTGTTTGGTGCATTTTGCATTCCAGACAGACTTTGAGAAATCAAATTGACTTGTTGAGTCAATATCTTGTTCTGAGCCAATATGGCATTCAGAGTGTCAATCTCAAGAACTCCTTTCATCTGACTAGTCCCATTGTTCACAGGATTCCTTTCAGAAGTGTACATGAATTGGTTATTTGCAACCATTTCAATCAATTCTTGAGCTTCTGCAGGCGTCTTCTTCAGATGTAGAGATCCTCCAGCAGAGCTATCCAAAGACATTTTGGATAGTTCAGAGAGACCATCATAGAAAATACCTATGATGCTCCATTCAGAAAGCATGTCTGAAGGACATCTTCTGATTAATTGTTTGTATCTTTCCCAAGCTTCATAGAGGGATTCTCCATCCTTCTGTCTGAAGGTTTGGACTTCCACTCTAAGCTTACTCCATCTTTGTGGTGGAAAGAACTTTGCCAAGAAGGCATTGACTAGCTTTTCCCAAGAGTCCAGGCTTTCTTTAGGTTGAGAGTCCAACCATATTCTAGCTCTGTCTCTCACAGCAAAAGAGAATAGCATCAGTCTATAGATCTCAGGGTTAACCCCATTAGTCTTGACTGTGTCACAGATTTGCAAGAATTCAGCTAAGAACTGATGAGGATCTTCCATTGGAAGTCCATGGAACTTGTAATTATGTTGCATTAGAGAAACTAATTGAGGCTTAAGCTCAAAGTTGTTTGCTCCAATGGCAGGGATAGAGATGCTTCTCCCATAGAAATCAGGAGTAGGTGCAGTAAAGTCACCAAGCACCTTCCTTGCATTGTTGGCATTATTGTTGTTTTCGGCTGCCATTTGTTCTTCTTCCTTGAAGAATTCGGTCAGGTCCTCTAAAGAGAGTTTTGTTTTGGCTTCTCTTAGCTTTCTCTTCAAGGTCCTTTCGGGTTCAGGATCAGCCTCAACAAGAATGCCTTTGTCTCTGCTCCTGCTCATATGAAAGAGAAGAGAAACAGAAAGTGTGGAATCCTCTATGTCACAGTATAGAGATTCCTTGAAATGTCAGAGGAAAAAAGAAATAGAAAGAAGAAGGAGAAGATGAATTCGAACTTTAATTAGATAAGGTTCGAATTGTGCATTTAGAAGGAGTGGTACTCCATAAATAGAAGGATGTGGGAAGGAGGGAAGAGAATTTTCGAAAATTCATTAAAATATTTTGAAAACATTTTTGAAAAACATTAATTGATTTTCGAAAATCAAAGTGGAAAAGAAATCAAGTGATTTTTGAAAAAAGATTTTAAAATTAGAAATTAAAAAGATTTGATTGAAAACTATTTTGAAAAAGATGTGGTTAAAAAGATTTAATTGAAAAGTTATGGTTTTAAAAAGATGTGATTGAGAAGATATGATTTGAAAACAATTTTAAAAGATATGATTTGAAAACAATTTGAAAAGATATGATTTTAAAAATTAATGACTTGCCTAACAAGAAAAGATATGATTCAAACATAAAACCTTTCTCAACAGAAAAGGCAACAATTTTTGAGATGTTCAATCAAATCATTAATTGTTAGTAAGTATCTTTTAAAAAGGAAAGAAATTGATTTTGAAAACATTTGATTGAAAAGATTTGATTTGAAAAAGATTTGATTTTGAAAAACTAAGAAAAAATTGATTTGAAAACAAAATCTTCCCCCTAGCACCATCCTGGCGTTAAACGCCCAGAATGGTATACATTCTGGCGTTTAACGCCCAAAATGCTACCTCTTTGGGCGTTAAACGCCCAACCAGGTACCCTGGCTGGCGTTTAAACGCCAGTCTGCCTTCTTCACTGGGCATTTTTGAATGCTCAGCTTTTTCTGTGTAATTCCTCTGCAGTATGTTCTGAATCTTCAATTCTTTGTATCATTGACTTGAAAAGACACAAATTAAAAATATTTTTGGATTTTTAATAATCAAAATGCAAAAGGAATCAATTAACAATGCATGCAAGACACCAAACTTAGCAGTTTGTATACTACTGACACTAACAATATGAGAATGCATATGAGACACACAAAATACTTCAAGTCAATAGAATTCAAAGATCAAAACAAAGAAATATATGCATGGATTCGAAAATTATAACAAAAACATGCATTTGACACCAAACTTAGGATGAGACACTAAACTTATGCAAGAAACATCAAATTTTTTTGGTCTTTTTATGATTTTGTAATTTTTTTGTGTTTTTCGAAAATTAAGTAGGAAAAGGTATCAAAATTCTTAATGAGAATTCCAGGAATCAGTGCAGTGCTAGTCTAAGACTCCGGTCCAGGAATTAGACATGGCTTCACAGCCAGCCAAGCTTTCAAAGAAAGCTTCGGTCCAAAACACTAGACATGACCAAAGGTCAGCCAAATCTTAGCAGATCACTGCTCCAAGAGCAAAATTGATGAAAATCAACAAGCTCTTGTGGTGATAAGTTGAAACCTCGGTCCAATGAGATTAGACATGGCTTCTCAGCCAGCCAGATTTCAACAAATCATCATGAAACTCTAGAATTCATCTTCAAGAATTTCGAAAAAAATAATACCTAATCTAAGCAACAAGATGAACCGTCAGTTGTCCAGCCTAAACAATCCCGGGCAATAACACCAAAAACTTGATGTTGTTGCCGGATCTTGGCACTGATGTTACCAAAAACTTGCTCAAAACTTGAACAATCCCCGGCAACGGCGCCAAAAACTTGGTGCGTGAAATTGTGAACAATACTTTTTCACAACTCAAATAATCCCCGGTAATGGCTCCAAGAACTTGGTGGCTCAATACCATGGCATTACACAACTTCGCACAACTAACCAGCAAGTGCACTGGGTCGTCCAAGTAATAAACCTTACGTGAGTAAGGGTCGATCCCACGGAGATTGTTAGTATTGAAGCAAGCTATGGTCATCTTGTAAATCTTAGTCAGGCAAACTCAGATGTATATGGTGATGAACGAAAATAACATAGAAGATAAGGATAGTGATACTTATGTATATCATTGGTGTAAGAGCTTCAGACAAGTGCATGAAGATGCCTTCCCTTCCGTCTCTCTCTGCTTTCCTACTGTCTTCATCCAATCCTTCTTACTCCTTTCCATGGCAAGCTCGTGTAAGGTTTCACTGTTGTCAGCAGCTACCTCCCATCCGCGCAGTGAAAGCTAATGCACACACTCTGTCACAGTGCTGCCAATCACCGGTTTGGTTCCCTCCCCTACCGGAATAGAATAACTCTTTTGCGTCTGTCACTAACGCCCAGTAGGTTACAGGTTTGAAGCACGTCACAGTCATTCAGTCATTGAATCCTACTCAGAATACCACAGACAAGGTTTAGACCTTCCGGATTCTCTTGAATGCCGCCATCAGGTCCTGCCTATACCACGAAGATTCCGAAGAATCCAAGAGATATTCACTAAGCCTCAGATGCTTGTAGAACAAGAATGGTTGTCAGTCACCTTGTTCATGGGTGAGAATGGTGATGGGCGTCAATCATCACCTTCATCAGGTTGAAGAACAAGTGATATCTTGGTAAAAGAACAAGCGGAATTGAATGGAAGAACAATAGTAATTGCATTAATACTCGAGGTACAGCAGAGCTCCACACCTTAATCTATGGTGTGTAGAAACTCCACCGTTGAAAATACATAAGCATAAGATCTAGGCATGGCCGAATGGCCAGCCTCCCAATGATCTAAGATAGCATAAAACTCAAAGATAGCTACCAAGATGTTCCTAATACAATAGTAAAAGGTCCTACTTATAGAAAACTAGTACATAGATGAGTAAATGACATAAAAATCCACTTCCGGGCCCACTTGGTGTGTGCTTGGGCTGAGCAATGAAGAAATTTCGTGTAGAGACTCTCCTTGGAGTTAAACGCCAGCTTTAGTGCCAGTTTGGGCGTTTAACTCCCAATTAGGTGCCAGTTCCAGCGTTTAACGCTGGGATTTCTTGAGGTGACTTTGAACGCCGGTTTGGGCCATCAAATCTTGGGCAAAGTATGGACTATCATATATTGCTGGAAAGCCCAGGATGTCTACTTTCCAACGCCGTTGAGAGCGCGCCAATTGGGCCTCTGTAGCTCCAGAAAATCCGCTTCGAGTGCAGGGAGGTCAGAATCCAACAGCATCTGCAGTCCTTTTGAGTCTCTGGATCAGATTTTTGCTCAGGTCCCTCAATTTCAGCCAGAAAATACCTGAAATCACAGAAAAACACACAAACTCATAGTAAAGTCCAGAAAAGTGAATTTTAACTAAAAACTAATAAAAATATACTAAAAACTAACTAGATCATATCAAAAACATACTAAAAACAATGCCAAAAAGTATACAAATCATCCGCTCATCACTGCTCAATCTAATTATACTACTACTGAAAAAGAGCTTCTTGCTATTGTTTTTGCTCTGGATAAATTCCGAGCCTATTTACTTGGTGCTAAGGTAGTAGTATACTCAGACCATGCAGCTCTAAAATATTTATTAGCTAAAAAGGAGTCCAAACCAAGGCTAATACGTTGGATACTGCTGCTGCAAGAATTTGATTTAGAAATTAAGGATAGGAGTGGTAACCAGAATTTAGTGGCAGACCACTTGAGTCGCCTTGAGCACATTAAGGATAACTCCACTGCTATCAATGATACTTTCCCATTTGATAGCTTATAGGCAGTATCTGAAGTGGTTTCTTGGTATGCGTCGGTAGCTAATTATCTAGTTAGTCACACTTTTTCTCCAAATTTTACTAAGCATCAAAGAGACAAGCTGAAAAGTGAGTCCAAATATTATTTATGGGATGATCCATATTTATGGAGGTGTGGTGCTGACCAAGTAATTTGACGGTGTGTGCCTCAATCAGAATTCCAGTCTATTTTAGGGGCCTGCCACTCATCTGAGAGTGGAGGACATTTTGGCCCTCAAAGAATAGCTAGAAAAATCCTAGACTGCGAATTCTGATGGCCTACTTTTTTTAAAGATGCTGCTGAATTTTGTAAACCTTGTTCCCTTTGCCAAAGGTTTGGTAATATATCCAAGAGGGATGAGATGCCTCAACAGATTATGCTTTTCTGTGAAATTTTTTATGTTTGGGGCATCGACTTCATGGGTCCATTTCCAAATTCTAATGGTCACCTTTATACACTGTTAGCTGTAGATTACGTTTCTAAATGGGTGGAAGCAATTCCTACCCGTACTAATGATGCTAACACTGTTGTTTCCTTTGTGAGAAACCATATTATTTGTCGCTTTGGATCACCACAAGCAATCGTGAGTGATCAAGGCACTCACTTTTGTAACAGGGGACTAACAGGATTACTGAAGAAGCATGGGATAATTCACAAAGTAGCAACAGCCTACCATCCCCAGACCAGTGGGCAAGCCGAGGTATCTAACAGAGAGATAAAGCGTATATTACAGAAGATAGTCAAACCTCATAGAAAGAACTGGAGCACCAGGCTCCAAGATGTGCTTTGGGCATATCGGATAGCATACAAGACACCAATCGGGATGAGTCCCTTCCGCTTAGTTTATGGAAAGGCCTGTCGCCTCCCAGTTGAGGTAGAGCACAAAGCCTTCTGGGCGGTAAAAAAATGCAATATGGAATTTGGAAAAGCCGAAGTTGAAAGGAGGTTGCAACTGCAAGAATTAGAAAACCTTTGCCTAGAAGCTTATGAGAACTCCAGGCTGTACAAAGAGAAGGTGAAGGCTATGCATGATAAGCACATCAAGAGGAGAGAGTTCCAACCTGGGGACTTAGTCCTCCTTTACAACTCCAGATTAAGGCTCATGCCAGGCAAGTTGAGACCAAGATGGGACGGTCTTTATCGAGTAGAGAAGGCTGAGCCATACAGAGTCTTTCACTTGAGTCATCCTTCAAGTTCTGAATTCATCAAGGTCAATGGACATCGCTTAAAGCTATATCATGGTGAGAAGATGCAGAAGAACAAGGAGCTAGAGATCTTCCTCTTGGAGGATCCACCAACAGCAGGAAACTGAGCTAGTGGAGCATCCAACTTAAGGACGTTAAAGCAAAGTGTTGGGTGGAAGACGACCCACCATGGTATGATTGTTCTGTTTCAGTCTTAGTTTTATTTTACTTTATTCTATTTTTATGGTGTTAATGACTTTTCTCTTAATCTCTGCATATAGTCTGTATTCACATTTGCATTTGCATTCTACACACACACACAAAAAATGACACGTGACGCGACAGCATCGCCGACGCGTCCGCGTCATATGTGCCTTCGAAAGAGAAAAGAATTTTACAGAAAGTCGCACGAAAGCCTGCTTGGAGGCGTGCCTTTGGCATAAATATGCCCACGCGACCGCATCCCTGACGCGTCCGCGTCGTGGAAAAATGGCCTCCCACGCGTCCGTGTCACCCACGCGAACGTGTGCCCCAAATAAATCGACGTAAAAAGGGTGTATGGCAGAATGTTAGGCTGGAATGGGGCTGGAAGTTGGAACCATGCTAGAAGAACAAGCCCAACCACGCCAACGCGTGACCCACGCGAACGCGTGACCCACGCGTCCGCGTTATTTTCAAAATATGGCCTTTCATGCAATCACGTCAACCACGCGAATGCGTCACCCTAAATTTTGGCAAATATACAAATTAAACAGAAAGTTGTGCGTACGCGAGGCTGCTCTGACGCTATTAGCGCAATTCACGTCACGCGTTCGCATGACCGACGCATCCGCGTCACTTCAAAATCGCGCCAACCGCGCGACCGCGTGCCCCATGCGTCCGCGTCGCCTGCGCCGCACAGTTTATCCAGATCAGCCAAATATCATATCTTTTCTTCCCCAAATCCTAATTTTTCTTTCTCCCTTCTTCTTCCCTTCTTCTTCCTTCCTTCCCTCTTCATTCTTTTCCACTACTTTCTTGTTTTTCCCCCCTCTTTCTTTTTCCCACTCATCATCAAGGTTCTTTTCTTTCCTTCTTCTCTCTTTACTTTTCCATTTATTATTTTTATTTTCTTCTTCTTTTTTTCTCTTTCCTTATTTATGTTTTCTTTTTCTTTTTCTTTTTCTTTTTAAACCTTCTTTCTTGGTGTTAGAAATTTATTTGGGTCATTAGTCTCTATATTTTGCTTGTGGATTATTAAGAAATTGTTTGACAATTATATTACTTTTTATAGGGTTGCTTGCATGTTCAATTTAATACTTTCGATAACATATTTACCATGCACGCTATGTGTTTGTGAAAAGGCCCGTATGACATTATGCCCTATTATTGGAATTCTTTTATTCTACTACTCTAAATGCTTGCTTTTCACGAAACTCCTTTTATATTTTATTAATTAAATATAATTGCCATTACAAACATATTGTTAGTTTGAAAGACTTGGTAATCTAACTTGGACATTGAATGCTTGATCTATGCTACTCATGCCTTTGCCAGTATGCCAATAAACGTCTTGCATTTAATTGTCATTACATGCACTTGCTATATTTTCATTGATGGACTTTTCACATGTAGTCATGACCATATGTTAACGACATTCTTCTTTACCATGCATTGATTACCACCACTACCGTTCGCTCTCTTGCTCTAACCCTTAGCTTTACAAGTTACTTTCTTTTTCCCCTTTTAGGATGGCCACCAAAAAATGTAAAGAGAAAGCTACTCCCACACCACTGGCAAGGAGAGGAACAAAACGAGCCTTAGTGGTAGAGCCATCTTCAACAGCGGTTAAACCCTCAACAAAACGAATCAAGAGGATCATCAAGGTCGATGAAAAAGAGAAGGCCTCTCCGACAAAGGACGTTGCGCGGTTCACTAATTGCTACTGTGAGCAGATGTTCCCCATTCTGGCGGAAAAGAACTATAACAATGAGCACCTTCCCATCCTCCTGACCCAAATTGCTGAATTTGTTGAGCCCCGCATTGAGCGAAGACAATGGGGATTCCTACAGAGACAGCCGCGACAAGTTAACCTATCATGGGTAGTTGAATTCTACTCCAACTTTCACTTGCCAACCCTGCAGTCTGTCTATGTCCGTCAGAAGCAAGTCCCCATCACAGAAGAGGCCATTCAAAAAACTTTAGATCTTCCCCCTGCTCCAGAAGGATTGGACGCCTTTCAAGAAGCCTCACTCAAGCGCTAGACATACCAATTTGACTGGGACATCGTTCTTAGAGTTATCGCACAACCTGGCAGTAGATGGATTTATGGATACCATCGATCCCGACCAAAAGGGATATCGGCTTCAGCATTTACCTTGGAGGCTCGAGTATGGGCACAGATTATGTCCCATTACATCTTTCTGAGCACACACAAGTCCTCCTTCACTGCTGACATGGTTGTTCTACTCTGGTGTATCATTACAGACCAGCCTCTAAACCTACCAAGACACATCCGGAATGCCATGGGACACGTACAAATTATGGGCAACTTACCTTTTCCCGTCTTAGTCTCAGATCTTGTCTCAACAGCCGGAGTCTCCTACAGGACTGGGGACACCAGAGCCATGCTTCCATGGAGTGATCAGTACGTCCCTAACGGGAAATATATCAGACCTCCAGCAGCCACTACCAGCCAACCTGCAGAACAGGCTGAAGACATTCCTCCTTCCACACCACAAGCACCTTCAACAAGTCAGCTACTCCATCAGATCCTGGAGAGGTTGGACCGGCAAGAACAGAAAGTGAAGCTATGAGAGCGGCGTAACCAGCACCGATTCACATACCTCAAGGAGATGCTTATGGGAAACCACAGACTTGACAAAGACCCAGACACTCCGGACTCCACTTTATTTACCAGCACAGGGAGCCATGACAGTCCTGACTGTGGAGATACTGCTACCAGCCCCCTTTTGTTCCTGACAGATGGCACCGAGGGCGGTGCAAAGTCTTAAGTGTGGGGAGGTCGGTCAGTACCTGACTTCTGGAGGTAACTTCTCTTCCCTAACATCAATAAAGTAGGATATTTAGTTATTTTTCCTTTGATTTGGATAGGATAGATTGTTTAATAATAGGTTATTTGCATGCATGTTCTATTTGGTTAAAATATAATGAGTTTCTTTTCAAGACCCTATTCTTGAAAATTTTCACTATTTTAAATCAAAACTTTTTGTGTTAAATTTGTTTGAAGTTGCAATTGGAACATGGTTTTTGAGCTAAAGAACACACAACCCGTGAGATTTTGAGCTTATTTATATGGTTACACTATTTAACCATAAACATTTTATTCTTGTGTGTTTACTTCTCTATGATTGTAATTTATATTTTGTTTCATCCTATATGTCCAATATTTAATGTGTTATATGCATGCATATGATTGAGGCCATTATTTGTTTATCTCACTTATCCCAAATAAGCCTAACCTTTAAATTACCTTTGTTAGCCACTTTGAGCCTTTTAATCCCATTTGTTCTATATTTTACCACATCACTAGCCTCAAGCAGAAAAACAAATTAATTATCCCAAATAGAATCTTTGGATAGCTTAAGATAGAAATTGTGTGTTAATTAAGTTTGGAAAAACTGTGGGAACAAGGGTTAATAAGAAAATGTGTCATGATAAAATAATGAAAATTTAGGTACCTACTCATGTAAAATAGAAAATAAAAAAATCCATATGATTTATGATTTATATTGTGTTTAATTGAGTGGTTTTATCAAGTCTTTACCCACTTATCCATATGATTAGCATGATATTACAATTCCTTCCCAAAGTTGTTCTATAGTTGAAAAACTTACTTCATAGAGATCTTTTTATTGTGTATTTTAATTCTTTTTTATACCATTCGATGCCGTGATCTGTGTGTTAAGTGTTTCAGGTTTCATAGGGCAGGAATGGCTTAGAGAATGGAAAAGAAGCTTGCAAAAATGGAAGGAACACAAGAAATCAAGGAGATGACCAGCAAACACCGACACAGACGCATGGCTCATGCGATCCCGCGAAATGGAAAAAATCGCAGTGACGCGTTCGCATGCCTGACGCGAATGCGTGGATTGAAATCTGCACGGATGACGCGTACGCGTGGCAAAGAAAAACGTCGGATGACGCGATCACGTGGATGACGCGTACGCGTGACATGCGCGATCTGCAGAATTTACAGAACACGTTGGGAGCAATTTTGGGCCGCATTTTAACCCAAATTTTGGCCCAGAAACACAGACTAAAGCTGAGAAACATGCAGAGACTCAGGGAGATTCTCATTAGGATAGTTTTTAGTTTTTAGATCTGATTTTACTCCTCTTCTAGGTTTTCACACTACACATTCATAATTCTTAGAATTTTTATTTGCTTTTGGATTTGGATATTGAGAAGAGTTGTTACCTCCGCCAAGACTGCGTCATTCTAGTTTGTTTTCTTACTTTTCACTTACTCTTTCATATCCTTAATTTGTCCGGAGCTACAATTGGATTCTTTTTAGAGTTTATTAATACAAGAACTATTTTTATTTTTAATTGATCTTTTTTATTATTGTTTATCATGTCTTTATTTATTTTCCCTTTTAATTTTATGAAGTCTACATTTATGATAATGGAGTAGTTTTCCAACTTGATTGGGAGTTGATTAAAAGGAGAACCTTGAGTTGGAATACTCAAGAGTCAAATTGTAATTAGGTTTATTGTTGGTTGAATCTCTAGTCACTGACGCTAATCCTTCCGAAGGGAGAGGATTAGAATTTGTGAATAGAAGTTGACTTCCAACTTACTTGACCTTCCTTTATTCAGTAAAGGATAACTAAGTGGAAACAACTACCAATTATCAATTGATCTTGAGAGAAATCCAACAAGGATAGAATTTCCAATTAATCTTCTCCCGGTCAAGATCTTTATTTAAATTATATAAATTCTCTTATTTATTTTCCTGTTTCTCAAACTCAAAATTTCTTGAAAAATCTCTGACCAATAAGCTGCACTCTTTTGTCAACTCGTTGGGAGACGACCTGGGATTTATACTCCCAGCATTTTTATTCTAATTTTGTGACAACCCTTTTAAATTGATAAGCAAATTTTCACTAGTTAAGAACTGTACTTGCAACGTATTTATTCCATTAAATTCTTAATCGGTCAATTTTTGCCTCTGTCAAGGGCTTTACAAGATAATTGAAATCTTGGGAAAGGGTTATTTCAAAGTGTCCGACTTGCCAGGAAAGGAACTCCCAAGGTCGTGGCACGCATGCAACTTGAAAAAGTACTACAGCTAGAAAGCGCACTTTGCTCCCTGGTGTACTCTTTTTTCTGTCTTCATGATTTTTTCCCGAGAAGAATTTTCCTGAAAAGTGTTTTAACGAGGCACCATAAGAAGGGCTAAGGGTTAGTAAAATGGGAAAACTCTTAGTAGCAAGAAAGCTTATGTAAATCATTTTCTCATTAATGATAGTTCATTTTTCTATTAATTATCTGACTAACACGCACTAATTTAAACTTGAAAAACCGCAAAAATTATTGCCTGACCTAGATGGTAGGCAAGATGAAGCGACAAGATCCAAATTAGTGTAAGAAGTTATACAAGTAGATCGTGACCTGACCTTATTAAAACAACTTAAAGGTTAGTGAAAAAAGGTGAGTCTAAACTCTCCTCAACCTTCTTTTTTAAACCCTCCGCTATAGCACAAGCAACCTGTGATTGCTTCACCTTCTCCTGAGCTTTGGAAAGATTGAACACAAGAACTTCCTTCTCTTTTACTAACTCCAACTTAGCATCCCATAAAGATGCCATCTCAGCTTTCAAATCAGGCAAAGTTCACTGAGTGGCACCAATGGAAGTCTCCTCAAGTTGTCTCAATAAAGTCGAGCCTACCCTAGCCGTCCTTATCCCACCTCGGGCTAAGACTTGAAGGTGATTTTTAATAGAAACATCGTCCATACTAATAAAACTATTGGGAAGGATGTGTTTCTCACAAAAATCTACAACATCAAAGCCTTGTTCACATGCACTTCTTGATTTCGAAGTTACATGCTTCTTAGGTTTTTATTTGAGAAAAAGAAGGGCAAGGGGACTCGTCTGAATACCAGAATCAACAGGACGAGTAAAACAATGAGTCGGATCAGAAACGACCTTAACCGAGCAGAAGCACCTGAATTTAATTTCGAGGGAGAAGAGGGATCGCTCGTTTCACCGACCTCCTTCAGCTGGATAACTTGTGTAACATCGTTCTTCTTAGCTGTGCGAAGAGTTTTTAGTGCGGCCACCTTACCAGTCATCTTTTCTGCAAGGTATCAAAGTTGAATCGCATCAGTGTAAAGAGTAATTGATAAAAATATCTACAAAATGTAAAGAAATACTACCTAGTTCAGAACGGATATGGCTTGATTTTCCTAGTAAAAATTTCTTGGTGTCCAGATTGAGAGCTCAGTCCCAACACTCCTGGAATAAGACAACTACACACTTCTCTACTTCATCCAAGTCATCAAGGTTATACTTAACAACTATGGGGTTCTCCTCCCAGTACAAGCTAAAAAGGGCTTCATCCCTCTCATTAAGGAAAGATCAGAAACCCTCAATAGATCAAATTTTGAAGAAGTACTTTTTGAAATCATGGAAAGAATTGTCAAAAATGGCAAAGAACTTTCTCTCCTGTACAACTTGGAAAGGAGACCCAGCCCTCCTTCTTAGAACTAAAGAGAACACTTTCGAAGAAGGGAGGACGTCAAGTTCATGGCAAAATAATTGATAAATTTTCAAAAAACCCAAAGAGTTGGGGTGGAGTTGAGAAGGGGCAACTTTACAAAGTCTAAAGATCTCGGACTCAAAGACAGAAAGGGAAGTCTAACCCCAACTTTGTGAAAAAATATTCATACACATATATGAAATGGCAACTACGATTTCATACTTGTCAAATCGGGAGAAACAAACCCTCTCCTCAGGATTGGCAACTACGATTTCATACTTACTCTCATCCTCCCGATCTATACATAACTTATGCTACCTACGGAAGATGTCAACATATTCATTATCAATAACAGAAATGGCAGAAAGAACGGTTATATCTATCCAATCTAGGTTGGACGGGACTTCAGATGACATGTTGAGAATTACTTAACGAGACATAAAACTATACCGACAAATACAACAAAGAAGAAATCATCACAACAAGTCGAAAATATGGGCACATCAACACAAACATTCAAACAAGTCCATAAGAGGTCGGACCATCCTCAACAATGTCAAAGATGGCCATGGTTTTCAACCTCTCTTGCAAATCAAAAAGACAAACTACATTGTAAAAATAAAAATGGCGTTGTATTTACAAGAACGAAACACCACCATTTGGGGGCAACATAGAGTGAAACTCCACACTCAGATTCACAGCAACAACAACAAATAAAGTTCAAGCAAAAAAGCAAATTTTTAAAATTGATTTTTGACATACGAGGGAAAATGCAGAACCACCAAAACAAACAAAGAATCATTGTCATCCCGTCAATAATAAGCGGCAAAAAAATTATTCAAAAATGAAGTTCAAAAGGTTAAAAGAACCAACCTTAAGGGAATGCGAAGCGAAAGAGTGCACGAAAACAGCAAGACACGTACGATCCAAACCCTCCAACAAACGAATAAACTCCCAAATAGAAATTCAAGATAAAGAAATCTTGAAATGAAAAAGGGGCTATGAAGAACTTTTTGAGAGAAAATGAAGATGAAGCAATTCAGAAGAAGCGAAAAAGAAGAAAAGGAAAGAGTTTAGGTATTTATAAGATACTAGGGGCAACGGAGTAATTTTATACCCCTTATTTATGACACGCACGGTTACCAAAATAACCGTAGAGTAACGTGCGCAGGACTACGAAAAGACGTAACACCTCAAGTTCTTAAAAACACGTCGAGTATCCGACTTAGCCCCGAAAGGCGGTGTACCCGACGTGAAGTGCTAACACACAAAAGACCAGACTGATCTACAAATACTCGAGTCCGACCTCATAAAGCTTGGATCAAACAGGGGCACTGTTCATACCCTGACCTAGAAATACTAGTCAGACCCAAAATAAATAAAACCAATTAAGAGATTCAACACAATCCATATCTACCCGACCTTGATAAGATCGGACACAGCGGTAGAGACCGGCTCTACTTATTCAAATAAGTAACCGACTCCTAAGATATCTCTCATTTATCTAGAAGGGAGATATCAACGACTTCTCTAAAAATAAAGGAACGGTCATCTACCAACAAAGGTGGAACTACTCTAAAAGGTGGTTATCGATTCTATTATAAATATACTGACACGCTAAGGTATATTTAGAACCCAATCTACTAAAAAAACTTCTTTAACCCTTGCTAACTTAAGCATCGGAGTCCCTTGCAAGTAACACCCTTCACCTCTTCATAAACAATTCGGACAGATTCATCCTCGTTGGAGAAGACGTCGGACATACCACTCAAAGGTGTTTGGACCTCACATTTAAGCCTAAAACAACCAGTTTCAGGTAATTCTCAGGACAATACCTATGAAAAATAAATAAATGACTATTTAAACTAAAAGATTTAGAATGAAGACAAATTTATTAATGAATGAAAATATTTGAATACTTTTGTTATATGAAAACTCTATATGGTGGGTATAAACTTTATTTTGTTCATTTATAGATAGATTGTAGAGAATATCTTTTTTTTTAACTTCTTTCTTTTTGTTATCTACATAACTCAATTCTGTTGTGTCACAAGTGTTAAACAAATTTGAATTCAAATATTTGGCTTCTTTGCTGGGGTGATTGTAGAGATGAGAATCATGCTACTAGAAGACTGAACTATGATTTTGAAAGAACTACTACAAATGAAGAAATACATGTAATGAGAGATGGCATCACAAAGTGGGAGAGGATGGAAGACCTAACCCTAGACTAGATATAGTGAGAAAGGAACTTATAATCAGAACTCTCTTTAGTTGCTAAACACCTCCAAACAGTAAACAAATAGAGGTACCACCAGACGCTTCAATCGTCAAGATACGTTGGAGATGACCTACTGCCATTGCACCAGGCGTGTGTAGGGCCTAAAAATCAGACAATGTTAAGTGCCTCCAACAATCCAACATGTGTGGACAAATATAACAACACATTTTTGTTCCCATGAATGTTCTCTATTTTATTTGATGTACGATGTAGCGAATACGTTATAAGTTCTTTTTTTTTTCTGTCAGAAAGGTAGGTTGGATAACTCTTCTTTTTTTTTTTTTTTCTTGTTCAGAGGTTGGATAACTCTCAACTCTAAGCATTATAATATCACAGCACTCACTCACATTACATGCGTACACAGTCACACACCCAACACTAAGAGCTTTCCAATTTCCATCCACTATTAGTGTCAACCAAATTTCAAACCCGAGTACACTTATTGCAAGGCAAAGATCATAACTACTAGACTAAGGCCTTGCATGCGGGAATATATTATAACATGACTTCCCCGGTCATCAAGGGTAGTAGAGGTGCTCCATTTGCCCTCATGATGGTAGGAGCAAAGAATAGGTCAATAAGAAGCGGCTCCAATGTTATAACTATCTTTTAAGCGGCATTTGAATAATGTCTTTTCTGACAAAAATATAGTAGTAGATACAAGAACATAAATACAAAAATTTCCTATCTCGGGAATAGAAAATTCATGTATTTTTTTTTTTTTTTTTTTGTAGTTTCTAAAACTTGAGCCAGAAAATATGTCTGTCTCTTATCTCTATATTTCTATATCAAAGCCAAAATCTAAACTCAAAAGAGTAGGGGGACATGGGCATGTGGGGAGGCAAATACCTTAAAATGTCAAGGCATCCTACAGATGAGGAACTCAGCAGCTTAAATCATGAGGGTTGGATTAGGACACAAGTGAGGACGAAGAGATTGGAGGAAAGAGATCAAGAAATATGAGGTGCACTACTTCTTGGTGCATCACAAACAAAAGCCGTCAAACAAAATTCATCAATTTTGGCACTTGGTTGAGTAAAAGAAACAAAATGATTAAAGGAAGACAAAGAAAAGATATAGAAATACGGTGAAAGAAATTGTAAGAAAAAGAAAAGAGATTGTTCAATCCTGACTAGATTTCCTATGTCCATCTTATATAGCTCTACTTCTAAGAAATTTTAGTTCATTAAGCTGTAACAGGAAGACAAAGATCTGAAAGCTATAGTTGTAAAACCAGTAAGCCAAACAGATGTAGAATATGGAATACTTAATGATAATGATAAACTTCAATACATTGTTTGGCTTTCCAATGATAAAATAAAATAAAATAAACTTATGTTGGCCAATAAATTTCAAGAACCCTGCAATTTTAAGCTTTCCAATTGTTCTCGTGCCGAAACCTGAGATCAGGAAATGACAATAACCGGTTTAGCCATAGTCCATGAGCCGCATTCAATACTAACAGTATAACTCAAATTTCATTCACATATAACAGCAAAAAACAAGTTCGAATGTTCAGCCCACGTTCATTAAATGATCTTAAATAATCATTGGAAGACCTCAAATGAAGTAAACAGAAACAGGGAAGGCCATCACAGTACCATTAATGCAAGCAGAAACATTACTTAGTAACCTTTTGGCTTAAATTTATATACCTATCTTATCGCATACAAAACTATTCAACACCACATCCATTTTATTAGATCAACCACTTTGATATTAATCCACAGATACATTTTTCTAAAATCTCTATGCTATATCTTATAATATTTCAAATTTATATATTATAATGAAAAGGTATTGACAAAAAACTACTGCTTATATGAACCATTCAACACCATTTAGCTATTTGTTTTATTAACTTTTTTTTTTTCATTACTATTTTTTTATTATAATATTTTTTCCCATGGGTAAAGCTAGCTTTATTTCATATAATTTTATGAAGACCCTTTTATTTGCCATGCTTTTTTTTTTTTTTTTCATAAACAGATGGAATTCTTAATTTGCATGTAAAACATCTAAATAAAAGTAAAATATGTCGAACTACATATTCTCCAAAAATGAAATCAACAGAAAAAATTGACTCTCATAATTTGTAAATACAGCAGTTCATCCAAATCAATGAATGCCCCACAAAATTGCAAAACAATATTTCGGAGACTCCGATTACAACAGTGCATACTTTCTATACAAGGTTTTAATGATAAATCCATAAAATAAAAGTTATAAAAACCAAGAATATCAGTAAGACTTACTTGTTCTAACTTCTGATCATTATCCTTCAGTGCTCGTAGAAGATGAATTATGCGGTATTGAAGTTTTTCATTTTCTGCAGCAAGCTTCTGGGCCTGCAATTCAAATCATTGGTAAAATGAAAGGAAGCTTAACCCCTCACAAAATGAAAAAAATATATACATAAGCCAAAAATGAGTATAACCTTCTCCTTTTCTGAAATTAGGTCTGCATTTGAAACTTCTAGCTTTGACTGAAGATCATTTATCGTTTTCAAGTGTTCCTCATTTCCAGCATCTGAGCAAGTTTCATATTATTCCTAACTTAGCCCCATAACCTCTGAAAGACTTGAATCTAGAAATATTATTCTTAGTGCCAAGTACCTTAGCACCTACCTTTTCTAGCATTTAAGGAAGCTTCAAGTCTTTGTAAGCGAGCCTACAATTTGAATAAGTGGTATTAGAGTTGTAAAAATCCTTCAGTAATTTCTCATGTATAAAGTCCACTATGATAAGTTTCATAGTTTTGGATTGGCACAGATGAAAGACAAACACAAGGACATAACTCATAAGGAATGAAAGCTTTTTTATTTTTAAAACAATGATACTACTTCTCAATGTTACTCGATGTTCATAGACAACTTTCTGCCAGTTCCAACGATGACATTTAATTTCAAAATATTCTTTTTCCCTTATAAGAGTGCCAAACCAAACCACAAAGTAAAGAGCCAAAGTTTCATGCAGTTGGCAGTACCATAATTCTATGTTAGAGAGTATAGCAAAAACTTAATCCCATTTCTGCACAAGACATAAGCAAATTGGCGGAAGCAAATGAAAGAGACTTTCTGGCAGCGATCCTTTTCATAATATTGCATGGACCGGTTCAGAGCTGATACAAAGTAATACAGTCTACTTTACACTCAAACGAAGTTCAGTTGCACATAATCTGGCTTATCTCAATCAAAATTGTAACTGAACACCTGCGAGTAGAGTAGCCCAAGCATTGATTACACTATAGCTTTAATAGTATTCTAAGATAATTCTACTCCAAAAGCTAGATCAATAATGTAATGTTTGAACTGATTTGGGTTGGTGAAGTGATCAGTTCACTCGTTCGCTTAAAGAAGTGTGGAGGGTTCAAATGCTACCTTGTGTATGCAAGCAACCCAGTGGCCAGACAGACCCTTAAGTAGACCTAAGATCCGCGGCAAATTAATCCTTGCCCTTCGGGGATATCGTGATAAATGAAAAAAATATATATATATAATGTTTGTTGCTTATAAAGGTTGTCTAGATCATATACTTAACTGAATTGCAACTACAACAATTAATAACAGAAGAAGAAAGCCAAATGGGATGGAAGTACGGAACAGCTGTAAACACGAAGAATGAACCAGTATCTGGGATAAATAAATAAATAAATAAAAGGTTAATTTGAATAAAAACTCAACGGACTAAAATTGCGAATGTAGTGTGGCAAAGTGTCAACTATCTTTTAACAAACTCCATTAGAATACGTGTTAGTCAAAGGATCAACTTTATTACTTGGATGTCTCGATTGAACTACGCAAGTTCTAGCCTGCGATGAAGATAATTCTAACTTATTACATTCGCGTTTTGCCTAATTGATTTTGAAAACTGAAAAGAGAACAAAGCACACGTTGCTAAAACGCATGAATTTGAACGAATAGATCTATTTATTATAGGGAGTACCGAGAATCAAAGTAAGCTGTAATTAGAGTGAAAGAGCAAGGGGTTTTGGGTGAAAGTGATTCTAACCTCTGCTTCAGAAGCTCTCTGATGAAAAGGCTTTAGTATCTCGTCGAGGTTGTTTAGTTTAGCGGACTCCCCCATTCTTAAGTTTCCAGCGCAGCCTCCACCACCCAATTATATAGCACTGCCCGCCCAGAACTGAACGCCCCTCGCAAATTCTTAAATTAAAGTGACGAATAGTAAAGGACTAGGCAGATGCCAAGTTGCTAACATGATAAACAACTTAATTAATTTTTTTTAAACAATTAATATTTATATTTATTATTTTTTATAATCAATTATTAATATTTAAAAGTATAGGATAAAGTATGTTGTTAGATTAATAGACTAAAAAACTAGACTAAATAAATTAAATTTATGGTTAAATAATGACTAAAATAATAAATTTTGATGGCTCCATAATATTTTTTTAAAAAAATATAATAAACCATGATAACTATTCTCAAATTATTAAATTTATCTAAAAATTTTTAAAATGCAATAAAATAATTCGTTGTTAAATATATATTTTTAAAAAAAAGTTAGAGTCTAATTTTGATATAATTTTTTATAGATATAATTAAATATTTTTATTTTAAAGTTTAGGTTAAATAAATTTATTTTGAATAGACATATATTTTTACAAATATAAAATTATTTATCATTTATAAAAAATATATATTCTGTTATTTTTATCGTATTTTAAAATATTTTGCGAATATTGTTTTTTTAACCATCTTTTATTTGCATTAAGGCAAAAGCCTAGAAAAACCAATTTACACAATGACTGAGATAGAGAAAGACATCTCCCTAATATGTAATGTCAACACAATTGAATGAAATCAATCATACTAGGAAGTAAATCATAAACAACTAAATAAGGAATCTGCTATATTCAAGTTTGGATCTATAATTGGACAAGCTGCATGGGAGGTATGTAAATGAACAACACTAGCAAATATCTAAGGCTATTACTAGAATCTGTTTCTATTTGAACGTTAATATATCGTCGTTGGAAAATAATGAAAATTCCAAAAGAAAATACTCCAAAATTTGAAGTAAATTATCATTTCTAACCATGAAAGTTGAAAACGTTGACATATCTATCTATAAAAAAAAAAAAGAAATTATCATATATATCCATAAAACATAAACTTTTACTAATAAAACAATCTAAATCCAAAAATATTATTTGAAATTTTTAAATTATTCTTTAATATAACCTATTCCTAATTTCTCCTCTTACTCCACACCACCACTTTTTCAATCTCAAACTTCACCACCATCGAAACTCTTTCTCACCACCACCCTAAACTCTAACTACCACCATTACTCAAGTACAAACACAGGACAAGTACAAACTTCAACCATATCTTGCTGTAACTCCATTGAACGGGTAGCAGATATAACGTCATAGGATACAAGTCCCAATCCGTTTCCACATTTGGGAACAAACCCAATAACTTCGAATATGCATCACATTTCTCCGCCACTCCATCCAACCAAATCTTTGCTCGGCAGTGACAGCGACGGACTCCTGCTCTCCTTCCTCGTCACGGTTCTTCCTCCCTCACTGAACAACGTCGACAACGATGGTGGCAGTGACACCCACCGGTGTCGTCGCCATCTCCTCCTTCTCTGATCTCTTACGCGCTCTCTTCCTTCCAGACCAGCGACAACAACAGTGACGGACTCAATCAATGGCGGCGACAGACGGGACAGAGCCAGCAGCAGCAAGGCGCAACGGTGGCAACAGCTCCCCCTTCCTCGGTTCTGGCTCGCATCTCTGCTTCGGGCTCCCTCAACAACCACGACGATGATGCGATAGTGGCGACGAGTCCCCACATTGCCAGTGCGGTCTCCCTCCCCCTCCTCTTCTCTTCTTCTTCCTCCGGTGGGTGTGTGTGTAATGTCTCCGTGTGTGAGTTTTGGAGGGACAACGGATGGTGGTTGGGTGAAGAGGGTTAGGGTTAGAAACTTTTCCATCTAGGGTGGCTGGGTGAAGGGCTGGTGGTGGGATTTGAGATTAGAAAAGTGGTGGTAAAGATAAGGGTAATTTAGGAATTTTATGTAATTTTTTAGTGTTTGGATAATTTTGTTGTGCGGAACCCATATTTCATGGGTACAAATGGTAATTTTCTTTTACTATAAGTATATATGTCAGCCTTTTCAACTTTCGTGGGTAGAAATGGTAGTTTACTCTCAAAATTCTACAAAAGTAATTGAGTAATATCCAAATTTGTATTATTGACAGGGATGTTCATGAATCAGATTCGATTTGTATATCTGCGGTGTTTATCTTATTCAATTTAAAAATTGCGGATATTGATCCGATCTGCATACAAATAGGATCGGATTGTAGATTTTAGGTATGTATCAACATATCCACGGATTCGAAAAATAAATAAGTAAATATTATTTTTATGTTTTATTTCAACTAATAATTGTCATATATGTTATATTATTTTATATTTATTATTTATGAAAAGTATGTTTAATAATACTTTTAGAGTAAATATGTTTAAAAGTGTAGAAAAAAGAGATTTTATTGATATTTTAAAAAAATAAATTTTTTAAATATTTTTATGTTTTGCAGATATATCCGATATCCGATCCAATCAATCCGCAAATGTGCGGATCAGATCCAAGCTTAAAAACCGCGATTGGATCTGATCCGATGATTTTAGCGTGGATCGGATCGAGATTTTGGCTATATCTGATCCAATCCACGTTCACCCCTCACTACAAGAAAAATACTGAATATCGTCGGATTTACCATAGGACATTGACAATAAATTCGTCGGTTACAAAAATTACCGTCGGATTTAGTTTTTGCCGGTAATTTCGATGGTAATAATTGGAGGGAAAAAGAGAAAAAATAACACGATCATTATCGTCGTAATTACTGGTAAAGCTCAATTAATGGAACACTGTGTTTTGGTCACGCGCAATACATTATCGTCGGATTTATCCGCCGGTAATCTTGCTCTATTCCCCTAATTTTGAAAGACCTACTCTCTCTCTCTCTCTCTAAACCTCTTCTCTCTCTCTCTCTCCCCTTCAAACTAACTTCAGTAACCCTCTCTGCCAGTGCCAGTGCCACCAATAGCCTCCAAAGGATCTCCTCCCTCTTCTCCGCCATTGACGCTACCCCAAAGTACCCTGACTCGCATCCCTTGGTGCGACCCTTTTCTCTCCCTCCCCCATCCTCGAAGCGCTTCTCTCTCTGTCCTCCTCCACAGTGCCAGGCACCAGTAGCTTCCACCGTCTTCCACACACCAACAGCTGCCGTCCTCCTCCACGTACAGTAGTAGCACGCACCAGATGGTATCCGATTTAGTTTTTTTTATTCTGTTTTGATTTAGGGTTTTTTAGTTCTATTTTGATTTACGATTTCTAAATTTTCTTTTCATTTAGGTTTTTTTAATTCTTTTTTGATGATTTTATTTTTGAAATTTTGTTTATGATTTTGATTTTTTCGTTCATCATTCTCTAGTTAAATTTCTCTTCTTTTTTATTTTTTAATTTTTGTTTTTAATTAGGAGTTCCTATGAAGTTAATTTCTTTCTTAATTACTAGTGAAGTCATTCTTTATTGTTAGATTATTTGATTTAAGGTAAGTTGTTAGATTCTGATGCTTTTACTATTTAAGCTTTTTTTATTCTTCAGCGATGACCGCAATCAATTTAATTCTAGGGTATCAATTTCGTCCAACAGATGTTGAGCTGGTTTAGTACTTTTTGAAAAGGAAAGTTTTATGATGTGACTGTTGAACTTGATATATGCAAGTATTCACCGTGGGATCTACCAGATTTGCAATCTGATTTCATTTGATTTAGTAGAGTTCTGTGTTCCTCATAGTTGTTTTTAACTTGATGATATTTTTTTAGATCATTCTTTGCTTAAAATTGGATATTTGGAATGGTAATTCTTTTGCCCTCGAGAGAAGAAGTATTCGAGCGGAGGGAGGATGAATAGGCCATATAATGTAGGTATTGGAAGACTACTGGCAAGGATAGATCCCTCGAGAACAAGAAGCTTGTTGTAGGCTTGATAAAGACTTTGATGTTTCACAAGGGTAAAGCGCCTAAGGAGATCGAATTGATTGGGTTTTGCATGAATACCGAATTTAAGATAAGGACCTTATTGATAAGGGTGTTCAATAGGTAATTGCTGATTTCTCATTAATAAAAATTAAATGTATTTCCACTTTGTTGAGACTGAGAAGATGAGCGAAAACTAGTGCTCACGGATTCTAGAAAGTACACCAGATCATTCAAGTAATACCACGACGAGTGGATATCGTTCCCACGAGGATTAACGTATTGAGGCAAGCAACATGTAATTAAATATATAATTAGATAGATCAAACCTTAGTTTTTGGATTATGGATCTTGAAGAAAAAAAATAGAATAAGAGAATTGGGAGAATGCTTGAAGTTGAAAGAAAATCAATATATGAGAATGTTGAAGGCCTCAGAGATGTTTGATGCTTGGAAAAACAATGCTTATGCTTTCTTATTTAATTCATGTAAAAATTTTTTCATAGCAAATTATTTACAATCAAATCGTAATTTCTTGGTGATTTAATTTCTCTAAACCCAATTAATCGTCAATCCCTTGATCAACTAATCGAGACGAGAGGTGAAGAATGGTTTCGATTTTATTGCCATACAATCTTTAAGAACTATCACTAGCCAAATTATATGCACGTACTCGAACTAGCTCTAGATAAGTAATGATTATGAGATGAGTTTTAAGCTAATTACGAAATTAATTTTCCTAAATATAAATCAGAATCCAAGACAGAATTATAATATTTTCTAATAGTTCTAACCTTTAATCATGAAGAACAAAACTCAATCTTGAAAAAAGTAAATAAGCATGAATTAAAATAAAGAAAACACTTACATTATTAATCCTAAAACCAAATAGAGCTTCTAACCTTCAACAGAGGAGGTTTAATGAATCACGAAAAAAAAACTAATCATAATGATGAGAGAGATGTGTGATCCGATGGATATTTCTCTGATAATCTCTCTTGTGAACAAGGTTTACTTATTTATATCCTAAGTTCTATCTACAATTTAATTCAAAACTAACCCTAATCTTATCTTTAGAAGCTAACTTCCTACTTCAAATTCAAATCAAAACCATAATTCAAATCTAATTTAGAAACAAATTCTAACAACCAAATCTTTATATTTCTAAAAGAAATTCATGATAACTGCTAATCTTTTTGAATTTTGAATCATAAATCTTTAGATGTTGATTAAGGCTTCTAATGATTTTATAATTGAACTTGGGCCTTAATAAATGTTGCATCCTGGGAGTTGAGCTAGGGTTGCACACTGGGCTTAGAGTCTTGAACTTTGGGCATGGCCCAATTGCACCTCCATTGAATCAAGGCCACCGGGCTCGCATTGAGGGAAGCCGGGCGTGCGTGTCCGAAATTGGAGAGACATCGGGCTTGTGAAGCCTTCTGCCAGGTGTGCAAGGAGGGGAAGGACGCCGGGCTGTATGTTGAGCTGTCAGGCATCCATGTCTTGAAGGCTTGGGCGTTCAGTTTGATTTCTTTGGGCTTGGTTTTGTTCCTTTGGGCCTTGTTGGACCTTCCTTAACTGTATTTGTATTTTCTTGCTAAAAAGATTTAGTTCTTGGTTATTTTGAGATAAAAACTCCTAAAAATACAAAAAAAAAAACTAACATAACTCCAAATAATTGATTATTTATGAAATTTCACTAGAAAACATAAGAAATTTGATTGAAATCTAAGAAAACGAATGAAAAAGAATCCTAAAAACTGCTTAAGATAATGTGTCATCATAAGAAAATATATGTTAAAATATATACTACTAATTATTGTTATCTTTAGTATTTGTGCTTTTTTGCATATATGGGGATAACTAGGAATCTTGGAAATATATGTTGAAATATATATGTGCTCTTTGCTGACGAGTATATTTTAATACATGAGGATTAACAAATCTTTTATAAAAATTAATACTTAAGTTTACCGTCGGATTTATTGGGAGAAAAATCCGACATTAAAATTTTTCAGTGAACATTTTTTAATGGTAATTGCCGGCAGACAAAAAAAATCCTCCGATAAATAATTATCGGAGAGGTTTATGCCGTCGGATTTATTCCAACAGTAATTTCGACGATAAACATATTATCAATAAATTTTTTTTTATAAATCTGCGACTGCTAGTAAATTTGACATTACCTAACGAATTTCTTGTAGTGCCTAATTATTATCATTGTGATCCCGAAAGATGCCATCGTATGTTGTCGATCCCTAATGAATAATTGACTCATTTGTGTTAATGTTCACACAAAAATTTTCATGGAAGATACCAAGCTATGAGAATAATTAAAATTATTTGACATTTCATTTAGAAAATTTTCAAGAGAACATCTATAACTTTAGAGAGAAGTTTGAGAGAAGAATTTTGTCTTGTATTTTTTAAGACTCCACTGCACCACCTTTTACTCATTACTTCCTCTGCCATCCCATAATTATTATCATGAATAACATTAACAACAACCATAACTCTCTCCCTAATATGGCCCTCAATGCCACTATCAGGCCACACTCGCTCTCTTTTCTCTTCTTCAGAATCTCTCTATTTCAATGTTTTAGTTAATTTCATTTATTTTTTTCTTTGTCTTTGTTGTTATGTTATGGTTGATAATAATTTTGAATAAAATTAGAGTTAGATGTGTAATGATGGAAACATGGTATAGTGGAAGAGAGAGAAGAAGGATTAGAGGTGGAAGTGGTTAGACTTTTTTTGATAGAGACTTGTTTAGATAGAGGAAGGAATGGTGAGGTTTAGTGGTTGATAATATGGGTGGGCATGGTTTAGATTTTTAAAAATTTAAATTGCATCCACTTCATAACTAGTTTTGCAGTTTATAAAACTAAATTAGAATTGAATTTAAAAGGGAACCGGTTCTAAACCAATTTGAAAAATAAAAATCGATTTTAAATTAGTTTAAAAATTCAAAACTAATTTTACTTACAAATCGACTTTAAATTCAGTTTTTTGAAAATTCAATTTTAAAATTAGATATTTATATCGAAAATCTAGTTTTAAATTCGATTTTTCTAAAAATTCGATTTTAAAACCATATTTTTAACAAAAAAATTCAATTTTATACCAGATTTAGAAATATAATTTTCTAATCAAATTTTTTCTACGAAAAGTCCAATTACAATTTTAACTCCCTACTCTCTATTACACCGACTCTAAAATCGTAACAGGATTTACAGAGGTTTAGAAGGCTCGAAAATTAGTTAAAAATACAAAAATGCATTTTCTACAAAATAGGGTGATCATGTGTACGCATACCACCTATTTCATACGCAGGATGTTAAAAATTTGAGAAGTCGCATACGCAGACCACCTCCCGTGTACGCGAGAGTGTTTAACAGAAAAGGTTTCTCGCGTACGCATGCCAATTATGCATACGCATGATGTTAAAAATGCCATGTTTGCATACACGAGACAGTGCCACGTATGCGAGACTATTGGGTAGAGCCAGATACTCGCGTTGCGTGACACCTCCACATACGCATGCATATCAGAATCCAGAAAATGCTGATATGCTGCAGAAATGCAGTTTTTTTATCAAAACTTTAAATGCGCATAACTTTTTCGTTAAAAATTATTTTTCAACCATTCTTGAATGGTTGAAAAGATCAATAAATAAACTTTTATATAAATCTTGTTTTGTTAAATTTCCAACTCCAAGTACCGAGTTACAGTCCACCGAAGTTGGCCAAAACCAATTTTCACCAAAAAACAAAATTTACCAATTTTTTCAAAGATTCACAAGCCATATCAATTTCTACTCAATATAATGCCTCCCAATCATCCCAATTTACTCATTTGATATCAACCAAGTTCACACCTACTTAAATTACATATTACAGCTCTAAATTCTCATTTTAACATCTCAAATCCTCAATTCTGCTATTCTCACAAATCATTACCAAATTCCACATACTCAATTTCATAATTACCATTTCAAGCTTGTGAATCAACATTCAATACATTCACCAACTTACCAACTTACCTTTCATGGCATTCGACCCAAATTCACGGCCTCTGGACCAACATTCATTAATTCTATTCAAATCAATATTTCATTAATTCAACAGTTCATTCAATCATCAATTCATATCGCAATCTCATAACTCATAACAACCAATCACCAATCAAAATCAAATCCAACACTTCATCAATTATAATATTTTTATTCCATTTAATTATACAATTCATTCCTATTCCTAGGGGCATCTAGCCTAAGACTTTATGTCACATTACATGGTATTTAAATGAAACTTAAACCGTACCTTAGCCGATTTTCCTCCAAGCTCAAAATCACCACATTTCAAGCATCCAAGATTTCCAATCAAATCCAATAAGTTGCATCTACCAAAGCTTTATTCCAGGTACTCTAATTTACTGATTTAACTCTAATTTCACATAAATTCAATATAATACCATACAATGTACCAAAATCAAACACCAGAGTTTACTAATTCATCAACTCACAAGGATTTAGTGATTCCTTACCTTACCCACAGATGATTGGGGCGAAACCCAACAATTATCCAATACTAGATTGTACCTAAACAATAAAAATCATGAAAATCTCTCAATATTCAAACCAAAAACATGAATATGAATGCAAGGAAGAACTGGGCACAAAAATAAGAGTTTCTTACCACTTTATTCAGATAGAATTGAGGAGCTCGGCAAGGTAAATGCGTGCCGTAAACGGTGCTGCGATCAAAACTCTAGAGAAAAAGTTATGGAGCATTGAAAATCAAAGAGTTAGGGTTTCTCTCTTATTCCCTCTCTTCTCTTCAATTTAGTGTGGAACACAATGAAGGGGTTTTGGTTGCTGAATTGCACATGTGTATGGCTTATATAGTGTGGGCTTAATCCCAACTTGGGTCAAGTTCACTCGATTTAGTCTGTTGATCAAACTTTGAGCCAAAACCTTTAAGATTAGTATTTTAATTTAGGTTTAATTACTTTGTTGGTCCCTATAGTTTCACGAAATTTTTAATTAGGTCCCTATACTTTTTTCTTTTCAATTGGGTCTTGATGAGCGGATATTTTATACGCTTTTTGGGGGTAATTTCTTGTAGATTTTAGTATGTTTTAATTAGTTTTTAATAGAATTTTATTAGTTTTTAAGCAAAAATCATATTTCTGGACTTTACTATGAGTGTGTGTATTTTTCTGTGATTTCAGGTATTTTCTGGCTGAAATTGAGGGAGCTGAGCAAAAATCTGACTTAGGCTGAAAAAGGACTGCTGATGCTGTTGGATCCTGACCTCCCTGCACTCGAAATGGATTTTCTGGAGCTACAGGAGTCCAATTGGCGCGCTCTCAACGGCGTTGGAAAGTAGACATCCAGGGCTTTCCAGCAATATATAATAGTCCATACTTTGCGCAAGGATAGACGACGTAACTTGGCGTTGAACGCCAAGTTCATGCTGCTGTCTGGAGTTAAACGCCAGAAAAACGTCATGATCCGGAGTTGAACGCCCAAAACACGTCATAACCTGGAGTTTAACGCCAATAAAGGCCTCTACTCGTGGATAGCTTTAATCTCAGCCCCAGCACACACCAAGTGGGCCCCAGAAGTGGATTTCTGCACCAATTATCTTAGTTTATTCATTTTCTGTAAACCTAGGTTACTAGTTTACTATTTAAACAACTTTTACAGACATTTCTTGTACCTCATAACATTTTTAGATCTGAATTACATACTTTTGACGGCATGAGTCTCTAAACTCCATTGTTGGGGGTGAGGAGCTCTGCAGCGTCTCGATGATTTATCACAATTCCTTTGTTTTCCATTCAAACACGTTTGTTCTTATCTAAGATGTTTATTCGCGCTTAATTGTGAAGAAGGTGATGATCCGTGACACTCATCACCTTCCTCAATCCATGAACGTGTGCCTGACAACCACCTCCATTCTACATCAGACTGAATGAACATCTCTTAGATTCCTTAGTCAGAATCTTCGTGGTATAAGCCGGATTGATGGCGGCATTCATGAGAATCCGGAAAGTCTAAACCTTGTCTGTGATATTCCGAGTAGGATTCTGGGATTGAATGACTGTGACGCACTTCAAACTCCTGAAGGCTGGGCGTTAGTGACAGACGCAAAAGAATCAATGGATTCTATTCCAACCTGATTGAGAACCGACAGATGATTAGCCGTGCTGTGACAGAGCATAGGAACGTTTTCACTGAGAGGATGGGAGGTAGCCATTGACAACGGTGATACCCTACATAGAGCTTGCCATGGAAGGATCTTGCGTGTGTTGAAGGATTTCAAGGAAGAGTTGAAGTTCAGAGGACAAAGCATCTCCAAAACTCCAACATATTCCACAGTCCTTTATAAACAAATAACTCTATTGTTCAAGTAATAACTCTTTATTTTATGCCCTTTTTCTTTATTAAAATACGAGGCTAAAGAATCCTATTGGTATCCTGACTAAGACAAATAAAATAAACATTGATTGCTTCAAGCCAATAATCTCCGTGGGATCGACCCTTACTCACGTAAGGTATTACTTGGACGACCCAGTGCACTTGCTGGTTAGTTGTGCGAATCACAAATTCGTGCACCAAGTTTTTGGCGCCGTTGCCGGGGATTATTGAGTTTGGACAATTGAAGACTTATTTTATTTCTTAGATTAGGAATAATTTATTTTTATTTTTTTTATTGTTATAGAGTCATTAAATCTTGATAGGATAGTTTATCTTCAAAAATTTCTTTTCAAAAATATTATTTTTCTTAATTAATTGTTAATTTTTCGTGAGTTTAGTGTCTTATTCTAAATTTGGTGTTAATTGCATATTTTATATTTTCTCTAAAATTCTCGTGTTGAGTTTTCTTGGTTCTTCCTTGATTTTCAAGTTGTTCTTGATAATTGGTTATACCCTTTGGAACCTTTTTCAAAAATAATTTTTCTTGGATTGAATCTTGTACCAAACTCTAAAGTTTGGTGTTTTCTTGTTAAGTTTTCTTTAATTTTCGAAAATTTGTCTTGATTTTCTAAAAATTTTAAGTTTGGTGTTCTTTCTTTTGTTCTTGGTGTTCTTGTGAATCTTCAAGGTGTTCTTGAATTTTTCTTGTGTCTTGATCTTAAAATTTTTAAGTTTGGTGTTCCTTGGTGTTTTCCCTCCAAAAATTTTCGAAAATAAGGAGCATTGAATCTAAAAATTTTTAAGTCTTGTGTCTTTTGTGTGTTTTTCTCTTTCATCATAAAATTCAAAATTCAAAAAAAAATTTATATTTTCTAACTAATTTTGAACTATTTTTTTCGAAAATTTTTTCAATTTTCAATTTCAAAATATTTCCACTTTCTTTTATTTAATTCGTCTTTATTTTATTTTATAAAAATTAATTTTTATAAAATAAATAATATCAACATATAAATTATCCCTTGTGATCTAGTATGGAAGCAAGTGGGAATGAACAGTCCAAGAGGACTCTGGGGTCATATGCTAACCCCACTACTGCTTCATATGGGAGTAGTATTTGTATACCCTCCATTGGAGTTAGTAGCTTTGAGCTGAATCCTCAGCTCATTATCATGGTGCAGCAAAACTGCCAGTATTCTGGTCTTCCACATGAAGAACCTACAGAGTTTCTGGCACAATTTCTGCAAATTGCTGATACAGTACATAATAAGGAAGTAGATCAGGATGTCTACAGACTATTACTGTTTCCATTTGCTGTAAAAGATCAAGCTAAGAGGTGGTTAAATAACCAGCCTAAGAACAGCATAAAAACATGGAAACAGCTGTCAGAAAAATTCCTGAATCACTATTTCCCTCCCAAACGGATGACACAGCTAAGGCTAAACATCCAAGGCTTCAAACAAGGAGATAATGAATCCCTTTATGATGCTTGGGAGAGATACAGAGAGATGCTAAGAAAATGTCCCTCTGAAATATTTTCAGAATGGGTGCAATTAGACATCTTCTACTATGGGCTTACAGAAAAAGCTCAGATTTCTCTAGACCACTCAGCTGGTGGATCTATACACATGAGAAAAACAATTGAAGAAGCTCAAGAGCTTATTGATACAGTTGCCAGAAATCAGCATCTGTACCTAAGCAGTGAATCCTCCATGAAAGAAGAAGCTAAAACAGTAACTGCAGAACTCAGTCCAGTGGATCAGGCTAATGAATTCAATCAGCAATTAGACTTTCTAACTCAGCAGCTAGCCGAATTCAAGGAAATATTACAGGAAACAAGAATGGCTAACAGGAACATGGAAGTACAATTAAAGCAGACAGAAAAGCAACTGTCAAAACAAATAATAGAAGAATGCCAAGCAGTTCAATTAAGAAGTGGGAAAACATTAAATACCTCACTTCAAAGCAGCAGGAAACCAAGAAATGAACAAGAGGATACTCAAAATCCCTCTGAGGACAATCAGAGCCCAGAGAGGAACAAAGCTGGCGCTGAACGCCCAGACCATGCTCATTCCTGGCGTTCAACGCCAGAAACAAGCATGAATCCGGCGTTGAACGCCCAAAGGGAGCATGGTTCTGGCGTTCAAACGCCAGTAACAAACAAGGAAGTGGCGTCTAACGCCACTCCAGCTCCCACCACTGGCATTCAAATGCCAGTAGGGAATTGATGAGCGGATATTTTGTACGCTTTTTGGGAGTAATTTCATGTAGATTTTAGCATTATTCAGTTAGTTTTTAGTAGAATAATATTAGTTTTTAGGAAAAAATCATATTTTTGGACTTTACTATGAGTGTGTGTATTTTTCTGTGATTTCAGGTATTTTCTGGCTGAAATTGAGGGAGTTGAGCAAAAATCTGACTTAGGCTGAAAAAGGACTGCTGATGCTGTTGGATCCTGACCTCCCTGCACTCGAAATGGATTTTCTGGAGCTACAGGAGTCAAATTGGCGCGCTCTCAACGGCGTTGGAAAGTAGACATCCAGGGCTTTCCAGCAATATATAATAGTCCATACTTTGCGCGAAGATAAATGACGTAAATTGGCGTTGAACGCCAAGTACACGCTGCTGTCTGGAGTTAAACGCCAGAAAAACGTCATGATCCGGAGTTGAACGCCCAAAACACGTCATAACCTGGAGTTTAACACCAAGAAAGGCCTCTACTCGTGGATAGCTTTAGTCTCAGCCCCAGCACACACCAAGTGGGCCCCAGAAGTGGATTTCTGCACCAATTATCTCTGTTTACTCATTTTCTGTAAACCTAGGTTACTAGTTTACTATTTAAACAACTTTTAGAGACTTATCTTGTACCTCATGACATTTTCAGATCTGAATTACATACTTTTTGACGGCATGAGTCTCTAAACTCTATTGTTGGGGGTGAGGAGCTCTGCAGCATCTCGATGAATTAATACAATTCCTTTATTTTCCATTCAAACACGCTTACTCGTATCTAAGATGTTCATTCGCGCTTAATTATGGAGAAGGTGATGATCCGTGACACTCATCACCTTCCTCAATCCATGAACGTGTGTCTGACAACCACCTCTGTTCTACATCAGATTGAATGAGTATCTCTTAGATTCCTAATCAGAATCTTCGTGGTATAAGCCAGATTGATGGCGGCATTCATGAGAATCCGGAAAGTCTAAACCTTGTCTGTGGTATTCCAAGTAGGATTCTGGAATTGAATGACTGTGACGAGCTTCAAACTCCTGAAGGCTGGGCGTTAGTGACAGACGCAAAAGAATCAATGGATTCTATTCCAACCTGATTGAGAACCGACAGATGATTAGCCGTGCTGTGACAGAGCATAGGAACGTTTTCACTGAGAGGATGGGAGGTAGCCATTGACAACGGTGACACCCTACATAGAGCTTGCTATAGAATGGGTTTTGCGTGTGGAGAAAGGATTTCAAGGAAGAGTTGAAATTCAGAGGACAAAGCATCTCCAAAACTCCAACATATTTCTCACTACTACACAACAAGTAACGCTATTATTCCCTATTATTTTAACTTACAATTTTAAATACGTTGGCTTCTTACAAATAAATCCAAATAACTTTATTAGCCTCCTGACTAAGATTAATAAAATAACATTAATTGCTTCAAACCAATAATCTCCGTGGGATCGACCCTTACTCACGTAAGGTATTACTTGGACGACCCAGTGCACTTGCTGGTTAGTTGAACGGAATTGTGAAGTTGATTTTGGACCAGGCTCTATTATCATATTCCATAAAGAGATACAATTTCGTCCACCAAGTTTTTGGCGCCGTTGCCGGGGATTATTGAGTTTGGACAATTGAAGGCATATTTTATTTCTTAGATTAGGAATAATTTATTTTTATTTTATTGTTATAGAGTCATTAAATCTTGATAGGATAGTTTCTTTTCAAAAAATTTCTTTTCAAAATTTATTATTTTTCTTTTAAATAATTGCTAATTTTCGTTAGTTTAGTGTCTTGTTCTAAGTTTGGTGTCAATTGCATATCTCATATTTTTCTTTAAAATTTTCGACTTGTGTTCTTTGTTCTTCATTAATCTTCAAGTTGTTCTTGCTTATTTTTCTTGTTTGATCTTGAGTTTTTCTTGCTTTGTGTCTTTTCTTGTTTCACTTGTGTTCTTTTTAAAGCACTAATTGGAATATCTAGAACAAGTGTTATATTTATTCCCAATTGGCTAAAGCATTGGCTTATATTTTTGATGAGGGAGCACCAGTACTTTTGAAAATCTTTTTCAAAAATAATTTTTCTTGATTTAATCTTGTGCCAAACTTTAAGTTTGGTGTTTTCTTGTTAATCTTTCATAATTTTCGAAAATTTTATTAAAGTTTTCTAAAAATTTTAAGTTTGGTGTTCTTTCTTTTGTTCTTGGTGTTCTTGTGAACCTTCAAGGTGTTCTTGAGTTTTTCTTGTGTCTTGATCTTAAAATTTTTAAGTTTGGTGTTCCTTGGTGTTTTCCCTCCAAAAATTTTCGAAAACAAGGAACATTAGATCTAAAAATTTTAAGTCTTGTGTCTTTTGTGTGTTTTTCTCTTTCATCACAAAATTCAAATTTCAAAAAAAAATTTATATTTCCTAACTAATTTTGAACTTTTTTTTTCTTTCTTTTCGAAAATTTTATATAAAAATTCAATTTTCAATTTCAAAATATTTCCACTCTCTTTTATTTATTTCGTTTATTTTATTTTATTTTTAATTCAAAAAAATATATATATATTTCTTTTTCACAAAATATTTTCAAATTTTTATATATTCCATTTTTATTTATTCCACAACTATAAAATAAATAATCATCCCTTGTATTCCATCATGGAAGCAAGTAGGAATGAACAAGACAAGAGGACTCTGGGGTCATATGCTAACCCCACTACTGCTTCATATGGGAGTAGTATCTGTATACCCTCCATTGGAGTTAGTAGCTTTGAGCTGAATCCTCAGCTCATTATCATGGTGCAGCAAAACTGCCAGTATTCTGGTCTTCCACATGAAGAACCTACAGAGTTTCTGGCACAATTTCTGCAAATTGCTGATACAGTACATGACAAGGAAGTAGATCAGGATGTCTACAGATTATTACTGTTTTCATTTGCTGTAAAAGATCAAGCTAAGAGGTGGTTGAATAACCAGCCTAAGAGCAGCATAAAAACATGGAAACAGCTGTCAGAAAAATTCCTGAATCACTATTTCCCTCCCAAACGGATGACACAGCTAAGGCTAAACATCCAAGGCTTCAAACAAGGAGAAAATGAATCCCTTTATGATGCCTGGGAGAGATACAGAGAGATGCTAAGAAAATGCCCCTCTGAAATGGTTTCAGAATGGGTGCAATTAGACATCTTCTACTATGGGCTTACAGAAAAAGCTCAGATTTCTCTAGACCACTCAGCTGGTGGATCTATACACATGAGAAAGACAATTGAAGAAGCTCAAGAGCTTATTGATACAGTTGCCAGAAATCAGCATCTGTACCTAAGCAGTGAATCCTCTATGAAAGAAGAAGCTAAAACAGTAACTGCAGAACTCAGTCCAGTGGATCAGGCTAATGAATTCAATCAGCAATTAGATTTTCTAACTCAGCAGCTAGCCGAATTCAAGGAAATATTACAGGAAACAAGAATGGCTAACAGGAACATGGAAGTGCAATTAAAGCAGACAGAAAAGCAACTGTCAAAACAAATAACAGAAGAATGCCAAGCAGTTCAATTAAGAAGTGGGAAAACATTAAATACCTCACTTCAAAGCAGCAGGAAACCAAGAAATGAACAAGAGGATACTTAAAATCCCTCTGAGGACAATCAGAGCCCAGAGAGGAACAAAGCTGGCGCTGAACGCCCAGACCATGCTCATTCCTGGCGTTCAACGCCATAAACAAGCATGAATCCGGCGTTGAACGCCCAAAGGGAGCATGGTTCTGGCGTTCAAACGCCAGTAACAAACAAGGGAGTGGCGTCTAACGCCACTCCAGCTCCCACCACTGGCATTCAATTGCCAGTGGGGAATCAGTCACATACAAGTGCTGACCTTTCTAAAAAGGCTTCCCAACCCACTCCTGTAAGTGATAAACCTGCAGCAACTAAGGTTGAGGAATACAAAGCCAAAATGCCTTATCCTCAAAAACTCCGCCAAGCAGAACAGGATAAGCAATTTGCCCGCTTTGCAGACTATCTCAGGACTCTTGAAATAAAGATTCCGTTTGCAGAAGCACTTGAGCAAATACCTTCTTATGCTAAGTTCATGAAAGAAATCTTAAGTCATAAGAAGGATTGGAGGGAAACTGAAAAAGTCTACCTCACTGAAGAATGCAGTGCAGTCATTCTGAAAAGCTTACCTGAGAAGCTTAAAGATCCTGGGAGCTTTATGATACCATGCACATTAGAGGGTAATTGTACCAAGCAAGCTTTATGTGATCTTGGGGCAAGTATCAACTTAATACCTGCATCTACTATCAGAAAGCTTGGTTTAATTGAAGAAATTAAACCAACCAGGATATGTCTCCAACTTGCTGATGGCTCCATTAAGTACCCATCAGGCGTGATTGAAGACATGATTGTCAAGGTTGGGCCATTTGCCTTTCCTACTGACTTTGTGGTGCTGGAAATGGAGGAGCATGATGAGCGGATAATTTGTACGCTTTTTGGCATTGTTTTTATATAGTTTTTAGTAAGTTTAAGCTACTTTTAGGGATGTTTTCATTAGTTTTTATGTTAAATTCACATTTCTGGACTTTACTATGAGTTTGTGTGTTTTTCTGTGATTTCAGGTAAATTCTGACTGAAATTGAGGGATTTGAGCAAAACTCTGAAAAAGGCTGACAAAAGGACTGCTGATGCTGTTGGATTCTGACCTCCCTGCACTCGAAATGGATTTTCTGGAGCTATAGAACTCTAAATGTCGCGCTCTCAACGGCGTTGGAAAGTAGACATCCAGGGCTTTCCAGCAATATATAATAGTCCATAGTTTATTCAAAGAATGACGACGTAACTTGGCGTTGAACGCCAAGTACACGCTGCTGTCTGGAGTTAAACGCCAGAAAAACGTCATTATCCTGAGTTGAACGCCCAAAACACGTCATAACTCAGAGTTCAACTCCAAGAGAAGCCTCTGCTCGTGCATTGATCAAGCTCAGCCCAAGCACACACCAAGTGGGCCCCGGAAGTGAATTTATGCATCAATTACTTACCCATGTAAACCCTAGGAGCTAGTTTATTATATATAGGACATTTATCTATTGTATTAGACATCTTTTGACCACTTTAAACTCTTTATTCATTCGGTCACTTGATCATGGAGAGGGCTGGCCATTCGGCCATGCCTGGACCCTTTGCTTATGTATTTTCAACGGTGGAGTTTCTGCACACCATAGATTAAGGGTGTGGAGCTCTGCTGTACCTCAAAGATTAATGAAGTTCTATTTTCTTTTCTTCAGTCTCTATCTTAATCTTATTCCAAGATATTCATTCGCACCCAAGAACATGATGAATGTAATGAGTTAGATAACCCTCATTATTATTCTCATCTATGAACGCGCGTGATTGACAACCACTTTCGTTCTACATGCAACAAGGCTTGAATGTGTATCTCTTAGATTCCCCAACAGAATCTTCGTGGTATAAGCTAGATGGATGGCGGCATTTATGAGGATCCAGAAAGTCCAACCTTGTCTGTGGTGTTCCGAGTAGGATCCTGGGAATCCGGAAAGTCTAACCTTGTCTGTGGTATTCCGAGTAGGATTCCGGTAATGAATGACTGTGACGTGCTTCAAACCTGTAACCTGCTGGGCGTTAGTGACAAACGCAAAAGAGGGATTCTATTCCAGTAGGGGAGGGAACCAACCGGTGATTGGCCGTACTGTGACAGAGTGCGTGAGCATTAGCTTTCACTGCGAGGATGGGATGTAGCTATCAACCATGGGTGATGCCTCCAGACTGGTTAGCTGTGCGAGTGACAGCCGCATAGGATATTTCCCCGTGAGGATGAAAGTAGCCACAGTTGATGGTGAACCCCTATACAAAGCTTGCCATGGAAAGGAGTAAGAAGGATTGAGTAGAAGCAGTGGGAGAGCAGGCGTCCGAAAGCTCTACAGCATCTCCATTCCGCTTATCTGAAATTCCTACCAATGAATCTGCATAAGTATTTCTATCCTTTTTATTATGTATTTTCTTTTTATTTTATATTTTCAAACCCATAAACCTTTAATCCTCCTGACTGAGATTTACAAGGTGACCATAGCTTGCTTCATACCAACAATCTCTGTGGATTCGACCCTTACTCACGTAAGGTTATTACTTGGACGACCCAGTACACTTGCTGGTTAGTTGAACGGATTTGTGAATTCCAATAAAGAAAATAAACAGTGCCCTAAGGGTATACATCCTTTATAAACAAAAGAACATGTGATCACAATTTTGTCCACCAAGTTTTTGGCGCCGTTGCCGGGGATTGTTCGAGTATGGACAACTGACGGTTCATCTTGTTGCTCAGATTAGGTACTTTTCTTTTCAAAAATCTTTTTCAAAATTTTTTCTTTTCTTTTTCGTTTTTCTTCACATTATTTTCGAAAAAAAAAAATTAATAAAAATCCAAAAAAATTAGAAAATCATAAAAATAAAAAATATTTTGTGTTTCTTGTTTGAATCTTATGTTAATTTTTAAGTTTGGTGTCAATTGCATGCTTTTAAAATTTTTCTTGCATTTTTCGAAAATCTCATGCATTCATAGTGTTCTTCATGATCTTCAAGTTGTTCTTGACAAGTCTTCTTGTTTGATCTTGATAATTTCTAGTTTTGTATTGTTTGTTGTTTTTCATGTGCATTTTTGCATTCATATTTTCCATGCATAAAAAAATTTCTAAGTTTGGTGTCTTGCATGTTTTCTTTGCATCAAAAAATTTTTCAAAATTATGTTCTTGATGTTCATCATGATCTTCAAAGTGTTCTTGGTGTTCATCTTGACATTCATAGCATTCTTGCATGCATTTTGTGTTTTGATCCAAAATTTTCATGTTTTGGGTCATTTTTGTGTTTTTCTTTAAAAATTCAAAAATAAAAAAAAATATCTTTTCCTAATTTCCCTCAAAATTTTCGAAATTTTGGGTTGACTTGGTCAAAAATTTTCAAAATTAGTTGTTTCTTACAAGTCAAGTCAAAATTTCAATTTTAAAAAAAAATTCTTATCTTTTCAAAATCTTTTTCAAAAAAATCATATCTTTTTCATTTTTTTTATTTTTCGAAAATTTCAAAAATCTTTTTCAAATTAATTTCAAAATCTTTTTCTTATCTTTATATGTAATTTTCGAAAATTCACTAATAATTAATGTTATTGGTTCAAAAATTTGAAGTTTGTTACTTTCTTGTTAAGAAAGGTTCAATCTTTAAGTTCTAGAATCTTATCTTGTAGTTTCTTGTTAGTGAAGTAAGTAGTTTCAAAATTTTTAAATTAAATCTTTTTATCTTTTATTTTATCTTTTTCAAAAAATTTTATCTTTTTCAAAATTTGATTTCAAAATATCTTATCTAACTTACTATCTTCTTATCTTTTTCAAATTTGATTTCAAATCTTTTTCAATCAACTAACTAACTTTTTGTTTGTTTCTTATCTTTTTCAAAACCACCTAACTACTTTTCCCTCTTCTATTTTCGAAAATATCTCTTTCTTTTTCAAAAATTATTTTTAATTAATTGTTTCATGTTTTAATTTTAATTACATTTTATCTCTAATTTTCGAAAATCACTAACTCCTTTTCAAAATTATTTTCGAATTTTCTCTTCTCTATCCTTCTTCTATTTAATTATTTAATTACTAACACTTCTCTTCACCTCTCTTCATCATAAATCCGAATCCATTCTTCATTCTTCTACCACCTTTCTTTTTCTACTAACATAAGGGAATCTCTATACTGTGACATAGAGGATTCCTTTTTCTTTTCTTGTTTTCTTCTCCTTCATATGAGCAGGAACAGGGATAAAGGCACTCTTGTTGAAATTGATCCAGAACCTGAAAGGACTCTGAAAAGAAAATTAAAAGAAGCTAAATTACAACAATCCAGAAGAGCCCTTCTAGAAAATTTCGAACAAGAGAAGGAGATGGCCGAAAATAATAATAATAATGCAAGGAGAATGCTTGGTGACTTCACAAAGCCAACGTCCAAGTTTGATGGAAGAAGCATCTCCATTCCTGCCATTGGAGCCAATAACTTTGAGCTTAAGCCTCAACTAGTTGCTTTAATGCAACAAAACTGCAAGTTTTATGGACTTCCATCTGAAGATCCTTATCAGTTTTTAACTGAGTTCTTGCAGATCTGTGAGACTGTAAAGACGAATGGAGTTGATCCTGAAGTCTACAGACTCTTGCTTTTCCCTTTTGCTGTAAGAGACAGAGCTAGAGTATGGTTGGATTCACAACCCAAGGATAGCCTGGACTCATGGGATAAGCTGGTCAATGCCTTCTTGGATAAATTCTTTCCTCCTCAAAAGCTGAGCAAGCTGAGAGTGGATGTTGAAACCTTCAAACAAAAAGATGGTGAATCCCTCTATGAAGCTTGGGAAAGATACAAGCAGCTGACCAAAAGATGTCCATCTGACATGTTTTCAGAATGGACCATATTAGATATATTCTATTATGGTCTCTCTGAATTTTCGAAAATGTCATTGGATCATTCTGCAGGTGGATCTATTCACCTGAAGAAAACGCCTGAAGAGGCTCAAGAACTCATTGACATGGTTGCAAACAACCAGTTCATGTATACTTCTGAGAGGAATCCCGTGAACAATGGGGTACCTCAAAAGAAAGGAGTTCTTGAAATTGATGCTCTGAATGTCATACTGGCTCAGAACAAAGTGTTGACACAACAGGTCAACATGATCTCTCAAAATCTGAATGGATTGCAACATGCATCCAACAGTAATAGAGAGGCAGCTTCTGAAGAAGCTTATGATCCTGAGAACCCTGCCATGGCAAAGGTTAATTACTTAGGTGAACCTTATGGAAACACCTATAACTCATCATGGAGAAATCATCCAAATTTCTCCTGGAAGGATCAACAAAAACCTCAACAAGGTTTTAATAATGGTGGACGCAATAGGCTGAACAATAGTAAGCCATATCCATCATCTTCTCAGCAACAGACAGAGAATTCTGAACAAAACACTTCTAATTTAGCCAATATAGTCTCTGATCTGTCAAAGGCCACTTTCAGTTTCATGAATGAAACAAGATCCTCCATTAGAAATTTGGAGGCACAAGTGGGCCAGCTGGGTAAGAAAGTTATTGAAACTCCTCCCAGTACTCTCCCAAGCAGTACAGAAGAGAATCCAAAAGGAGAGTGCAAAGCCATTGATTTAATCAATATGGCCGAATGCACTAGGGAGGAGGAGGACGAAAATCCTAGTGAGGAACACCTCCTGGGACGTCCCTCAAGCAAGAAGGAGTTTCCTATTAAGGATCCTGAGGAATCTGAGGCTCATCTAGAGACCATAGAGATTCCTTTAAATCTCCTTCTGCCATTCATGAGCTCTGAAGAATATTCATCCTCTGAAGAGGATGAAGATGTGACTGGAGAGCAAGTTGCTCAATACTTAGGAGCTATCATGAAGCTGAGTGCCAAGTTGTTTGGTAATGAGACTTGGGAAAGTGAACCTCCCTTGCTCATTAGTGAACTAGATACTTGGATTCAGAGAACTCTACCTCAAAAGAAACAAGATCCTGGCAAGTTCTTAGTACCTGGCACCATTGGCACCATGAGCTTTGAAAAAGCTCTATGTGATCTTGGGTCAGGGATAAATCTTATGCCACTCTCTGTAATGGAGAAGCTGGGGATCATTGAGGTACAATGGTGCGCGAAATTGTGAACAATACTTTTTCACAACTCAAATAATCCCCGGTAATGGCTCCAAGAACTTGGTGGCTCAATACCATGGCATTACACAACTTCGCACAACTAACCAGCAAGTGCACTGGGTCGTCCAAGTAATAAACCTTACGTGAGTAAGGGTCGATCCCACGGAGATTGTTAGTATTGAAGCAAGCTATGGTCATCTTGTAAATCTTAGTCAGGCAAACTCAGATGTATATGGTGATGAACGAAAATAACATAGAAGATAAGGATAGTGATACTTATGTATATCATTGGTGTAAGAGCTTCAGACAAGTGTATGAAGATGCCTTCCCTTCCGTCTCTCTGCTTTCCTACTGTCTTCATCCAATCCTTCTTACTCCTTTCCATGGCAAGCTCGTGTAGGGTCTCACTGTTGTCAGCAGCTACCTCCCATCCGCGCAGTGAAAGCTAATGCACACACTCTGTCACAGTGCTGCCAATCACCGGTTTGGTTCCCTCCCCTACCGGAATAGAATAACTCTTTTGCGTCTGTCACTAACGCCCAGTAGGTTACAGGTTTGAAGCACGTCACAGTCATTCAATCATTGAATCCTACTCAGAATACCACAGACAAGGTTTAGACCTTCCGGATTCTCTTGAATGCCGCCATCAGGTCCTGCCTATACCACGAAGATTCCGAAGAATCCAAGAGATATTCACTAAGCCTCAGATGCTTGTAGAACAAGAATGGTTGTCAGTCACCTTGTTCATGGGTGAGAATGGTGATGGGCGTCAATCATCACCTTCATCATGTTGAAGAACAAGTGATATCTTGGATAAAGAACAAGCGGAATTGAATGGAAGAACAATAGTAATTGCATTAATACTCGAGGTACAGCAGAGCTCCACACCTTAATCTATGGTGTGTAGAAACTCCACCGTTGAAAATACATAAGCATAAGGTCTAGGCATGGCCGAATGGCCAGCCTCCCAATGATCTAAGATAGTATAAAACTCAAAGATAGCTACCAAGATGTTCCTAATACAATAGTAAAAGGTCCTACTTATAGAAAACTAGTACATAGATGAGTAAATGACATAAAAATCCACTTCCGGGCCCACTTGGTGTGTGCTTGGGCTGAGCAAGGAAGAAATTTCGTGTAGAGACTCTCCTTGGAGTTAAACGCCAGCTTTAGTGCCAGTTTGGGCGTTTAACTCCCAATTAGGTGCCAGTTCCAGCGTTTAACGCTGGGATTTCTTGAGGTGACTTTGAACGCCGGTTTGGGCCATCAAAGCTTGGGCAAAGTATGGACTATCATATTGCTGGAAAGCCCAGGATGTCTACTTTCCAACGCCGTTGAGAGCGCGCCAATTGGGCTTCTGTAGCTCCAGAAAATCCGCTTCGAGTGCAGGGAGGTCAGAATCCAACAGCATCTGCAGTCCTTTTGAGTCTCTGGATCAGATTTTTGCTCAGGTCCCTCAATTTCAGCCAGAAAATACCTGAAATCACAGAAAAACACACAAACTCATAGTAAAGTCCAGAAAAGTGAATTTTAACTAAAAACTAATAAAATATACTAAAAACTAACTAGATCATATCAAAAAACATACTAAAAACAATGCCAAAAAAGTATACAAATCATCCGCTCATCACAACACCAAACTTAAATTGTTGCTTGTCCCCAAGCAACTGAAATCAAATAAGATAAAAGGAAGAGAATATGCAATGAATTCCAAAAACATCTGTGAAGATCAGTATTAATTAGATGAGCGGGGCTTTTAACTTTTTGCCTCTGAACAGTTTGGCACCTCAATCTCTCCTTTGAAATTCAGAATGGTTGGCTTCTTTAGGAACTTAGAATCCAGATAGTGTTAATGATTCTCCTAGTAAAGTATGATGATTCTTGAACATAGCTATTTATTGAGTCTTGGCTGTGGCCCAAAGCACTCTGTCTTTCCAGTATTACCACCGGATACATACATGCCACAGACACATAATTGGGTGAACCTTTCAGATTGTGACTCAGCTTTGCTAAAGTCCCCAATTAGAGGTGTCCAGGGTTCTTAGCACACTCTTATTTGCCTTGGATCACAACTCTTATATTTTTTTTTCGTTTTCTCTCTTTTTTTTCTTTTTTTTTTGAATAGCAATGCTTTTTCTGCTTCAAGAATCATTTTATTGATTTTCAGATCCTCAATAACATGTCTCCTTTTTCATCATTCTTTCAAGAGCCAACATTCATGAACCACAAATTCAAGATACATATGCACTGTTTAAGCATACATTCAGAGAACAAAAATATTGCCACCACATCAAAATAATTAAACTATTATAAAATTCAAAATTCATGCAATTCTTCCTTTTTCAATTAAGCACATTTTTATTCAAGAAAGGTGATGGATTCATAGGACATTCATAACTTTAAGGCATAGACACTAAGACACTAATGATCACAAGACAAGCATGGATAACATAAAGCATAAAAATCGAAAAACATGAGAATAAAGAACAAGGAAATCAAGGAATGGGTCCACCTCAGTGATGGCGGCTCTTCCTTGCTTTTGAAGGTCCTATGGAGTGCTTGAGCTCCTCAATGTCTCTTCCTTGCCTTTGTTGCTCCTCTCTCATGATTCTTTGTTCTTCTCTAATTTCATGGAGGAGATGGAGTGTTCTTGGTGCTCCACCCTTAGTTGTCCCATATGGAACTCAACTCTCCTAGGGAGGTGTTTAGTTGCCCCCAATAGTCTTGTGGAGGAAAATTCATCCCTTGAGGAATCTCAGGGATCTCATGATGAGTGGGATCTCTTGTGTACTCCTCCTTTTCTTAGTGATGGGCTTGTCCTCATCAATGGTGATGTCTCCCTCTATGTCAACTCCCACTGAATAACAGAGGTGACAAATGAGGTGAGGAAAGGCTAACCTTGCCAAGGTAGAGGTCTTGTCCGCCACCCTATAGAGTTCTTGGGCTATAACCTCATGAACCTATTTTCTTCTCCAATCATGATGCTATGAATCATGATGGCCCGGTCTATGGTAACTTCGGACCGGTTGCTAGTGGGAATGATTGAGCGTTGTATGAACTCTAACCATCTAGCCACGGGTGTTTGAGGTCATGCCTTCAATTGGACCGGCTTTCCTCTTGAATCTTGCTTCCATTGTGTGCCTCTTCACATACTGTGAGGACTTGGTCCAACCTTTGATCAAAGTTGACCCTTCTAGTGTAAGGATGCTCATCTCCTTGCATCATAGGCAAGTTGAACGCCACCCTCACACTTTCCGGACTAAATCCAAGTATTTCCCCGAACCATAGTAAGATAATTCTTTGGATCCGGGTTCACACTTTGGTCATGGTTCTTGGTGATCCATGCATTGGCATAGAACTCTTGAACCATCAAGATTCCGACTTGTTGAATGGGGTGGTAAGTACTTCCCAACCTCTTCTTCGGATCTCATGGCGGATCTCCGGGTATTCACCCTTTTTGAGTGAAAAGGGGACTTCGGGGATCACCTTCTTCAAGGCCACAACTTCATAGAAGTGGTCTTGATGCACCCTTGAGAGGAATCTATCCATCTCCCATGACTCGGAGGTGGAAGCCTTTGCCTTCCCTTTCCTCTTTCTAGAGGTTTCTCCGGGCCTTGGATGCCATAAATGGTTATGGAAAAACGAAAAAGCACGCTTTCACCACACCAAACTTAAAATGTTTGTCCTCGAGCAAAAGAAGAAAAGAGAGTAGAAGAAGAAGAAATGAGGAAGAGGGAGATGGTGGTGTTTAGGTAGTGGAAAATGAAGGGTAAGAGGGGTTTATAGGAAAGAGGGGGATGAGGTTCGGCCATTTGAGGGTGGGTTTGGGAGGGAAAGTGGTTTGATTTGAAGGTGAGGTTTGGTGGGGTTTTATGAAGGATGGATGTGAGTGGTGAAGAGAAAGATGGGATTTGATAGGTGAGGGTTTTTGGGGAAGAGGTGT